>NW_028288944.1:600000-848804 GCF_059628265.1 Tinamus guttatus | reverse complement strand
GAGTGCTGTGGTTTAGAATGGCAGGTTACATGCTGCTGTTGGCAATTTGGCATCGTTCGGCTGGATCTCAAGGACAGAGGTGCGTGTATGCTACCTTCAGAGGACAGAGGGCATGTGCTACCTGGTGGCTAGTCATTAAAACCGATGGTATAAAGAAATGGAGGCATTCACCATAATCTGGTGCTGGAAAAGCTAGCAAAAAGAATAGGAGTAAGTAAGTGTATGCAGTCAAGAACCTCTTATGGAATGAATGTGTATACGTGGAGTGTGGTGCAGATAGAGCCCCAGCAAGGTCCGTGTCCCGGGGAGGCGCTTGCCATTCTGTATGTCTGTAGCCATCTCTTTTCTCTCTCTTATACTTTACTTCAAATTCTCTGGGTCAGGGACTGCCTTGCTTTACTCTGTATGTTTCCGTGCATGAGTGCAAGGGTGTGTGGCCCCACAGCAGGGTGTTTGGTCCAAGTGGCCAAGTGGGACTGCTGAGAGGGAGACGAGCATTGGCATTGTCTCTGCTTGGGTGCTTGGGACACATCACAAATGCACAGGTTTGAGCACATCTGGTGAGTTTTCTTTTCTTTTCTTTTTTCTTTTTTTTTTTTAAATCCATATGCTTGAAATGTAGTAATCCAAGCTGTGATAAGGGAGGAAGGGAGAAGGAGGGGAAAGGCAATTTTTAGTCTCTCTTGGTGCGGAGAACTTCAGCAGCATGAAAAGGGATTGCCTTCAGGCTTTAGGAGCACAATTAAAACCAGCATAGTCCAGTTGCATGCTTTCTACAGGCCTGAAGGTTTGGGAACTGGCAATACTGCACTAAGGAGAAAAAAACAGTGACATTCATAGTGGTCAAAGATGCTACTTTGCCAAAGGGGGAGCTTACTTCAGAGCTCCTCTTTGTAGTATTTCCTGAGTTCCCATCCCCTGCCCTTTCCTTGCAAGCACTATTTTTTTTCACTCCCCTTCTGCTTACTGGCCTTGTATTAAACTGAACTGGCCAGTGTGACTGCAACCGTGATTTTGTTTCATTAGATAAAGCAATATCCCAGATGACACTGATACTGCCTTAGTTTTGATTTTTTTCCCCTTATGACAGGGATGCATTTACTTAGTATTAATTAGGTAGAATATGACTAATATACCACAGAGGGAGTCAAGTGCTATTTCATCATGTATATTTTAATGAGTTTTGCCCTTTGCTTCTAACTGGCATTTTTAACAGCTACAAAAACAGAACAAAGTTATGTCTTCGGAAAGTTTTGTTTTAAAGATGTATTTTGTTCATGTGATTTGTTTACAATATTTCAGACAGCTTCAGGTAGAGGGAAGAAGGAATTAGTCATTGCCAGAGTGCAGCCTCCCCTAATTTTGCAATTAAATTATGTTTGCCTAGCTAATGAATGGCACAATTCATCAATATTGTCCTAAAAGGAGAAGTTAAATTAACAGCATGAAACTCAACCAGATTACCCCAATATTTGTCAAGGAGAGTAGTTATTTTTAGTATCAAATGGTGGTTCCTTGTCTATCATTTCCTTTCAAATCTGCTTTCTGTCCTCTGTGAACTGAAATCTGTCACTATCTAGATCACCTTGGTTTTCCTCTCAACAACTGTCCAACTCCCAAGGTTGTGCTAAACATGTAGCAAAATGACTAGCAGGGCTTCTGGAAGGAGGATGATGCCTCTGGGAAAGCTCAAGGAAGTGCTATGGTGTGTCTGAACTTTGGCTTAGATGACGTAGTCCTTTGAGGGACTGCAAAACTTCCAGTGTTTTCCATACTGTGGCTATTGCAGCCTGCTCCTACTGTTCTGTGGAGAAGATCCACTTTGGCCCCACAAAATTCAAATGCAACATAACTTTTAGTACCTGCAGGGTGATGTACTCTGAACTCAGATCAGGATCAGCTGAGTTATACCATTTTGAGGAAGGTGACCCCTGAGGACCAACTTTGATTCCAGGAGCACTGGCCACCCACGGAAGTCAGTGGGAACTGCAGACCATCACCCTCTCTGACAACTGGGACACATACTGTTGTGAAACCTTATTATTGTAGCAAAGGTGCTTATTTCTGCTTTTTCTTTCTCTCTCTCTGCCACATAAACTGACCTAGTTTACATTCCGCCTCCATACAGATGTGTTCTCTTCAATGGGTACAAGAGGAACAGAGTCATCACACCAAATGAGAAACAAAGAGTGCCAGGTGCTGGAAAGGGGAAAAGAAGGCACAGTGAGACTCAGGAGTGGGAGCCGTACAGCAGAAAATGAGAGATAAAGGTGTGGGCAAGAAATGGTGGTGAGAAAGGGCATCCCTATCTGCTGCTGTTGCTTTATCCAGTAGGCTGGGAAGTTATTCAGCCTTTGCTTTGGGACTTTGTCAGTATAGAGTGCCCAGTTTCACTGAGGTGGATTTTCTATTCTTACGCAATGAACTTTCAAATGGAGAATAAATCAAATGGGATACATCTTCTGATAAGGAAGAAATTATTTCAGTATTGTTGTTTTACGGCCCAGTAGGCTATTCTTGTTCTTTATGAACTCCCAATGAAGCTGAGAGGAGTGCAGAATAAGGAAAGAAGGGATATGGCAGGCATCTTCACAACATTTACAAAATGAAAAGCAGTCCTGAAAGGTGATGCCTGGTCTGATAGCCTCCACACTGAATTTCACTGAGGATGAAAAACGAGATTTGCTTGAGATGCAGATTTTGGAGTGTCTTAAATTAGCTGTCAGTACTGTTGAGATTAGATTCTCTTTCCTTGTGGTTGTGGTTATTTCTCTGACTGCAGTATAACATGCAGATAAGCTGAATGAAGGAGTGCACTGTTTTGCAGTAATGTGTATACGAGATGAAAATGGAACTTCTGTGTATTCTCTGTGCATTTCATAAAACTCTAATGAATGCAGAGATCCATCAGTCTGTGAGCAGAAGAGCTGTGGGAAATATGGAGGTCACATTCATAAATGCTTTATATTCAGCACAGGGATGAAATGTTGAATATTACAGAGGCAGTGAGCTGCCAGTTGGGCATTGACAGGAGATTCCTGTCCTATTCCTGGTGCTGCTGGTGACTCGTGATGTGACTGCAATCAAGGCACTTTGCCTTATTTGTCTGCATGCATTGTATGAATTTTAGGATGAGGACTGACTGTTAGTGGGTGTCCACAGACTACAACAAGATCTTGGCCGTAGTTAGGGAGCCAAAGTCCTAAGGTACTAAGGACCAAAAAAGTAACTTCTGAAGTTATTCAGCTGACTAACAGGCTCATTTACACATAACTTGGCAAGATCTCTATCGGCAACTAGCTACATGAGTAGTCTCATTGACTTAAATGTGGCTCCTTGAGTGAGTAATGTTTTAGTATTGGCTCTGTAAATTGTTTTAGTCATCATCAGCTTACAAACTACATGCGTAGTCCTGCCAGCACTTACACATGGTAGTGCTTTTTACTGCGAGCAGTTCTGTCAGAGGAGTTAGTCCCAGTAGCATCTGCGTAATCTACATCCACGTGAAAAAGTTTCTCTGTTCTGCAGTTGTAAAAGCAGTTAAGTTTCACCTGTAACGTGTTTTCTTTAGTTCGGAGGGAAATGCCACTGTTAGCTCCCCTTCATCAGAAATATCCCTCCTCCCAAAAAAAGAAAAAAAGAAAAAGAAAAAGAAAAACAAACAAACAAAAAAAACTCAGCATCTGTGAGGTTGTAACGGAGAAAGATTTTTATTGCAGCTCAGGGGGATACTACTTATTGCATGACTGACTCACGGCCCTTCCTTCTTGTGGAAAATGCAGTCGGTGCAAATCTGGAGCTGCAAGGTCTCTTTTAAGCCTTTTTACGGTCTTACCCTAGCTAGCACTTCTGCTTTGATTACTCCTATCTTGCTTTAGCCCCTTTGTAGTCTCTTTTCTAATAGCCTCAGCTTCTTTCCCCTACTGTGGGCTTTGTGTCTCCTTTCATCCTGTTTCTTTTTCTAAGCACAGAAAAACATCCCATTCAATAGTATCACGCTTTATTCAACAAATCCTTCTTTCAAGTCTGCTTCATCAATAACATCAACATAAGGCAGTCCTAAAGATGTCTTGCCCTTGTCCAGCTTGCCTGCTAGAGCCTGAGCCTCCTCAGGGGGCAGGGAGTATACTTCTTTATATATTTTGTGAATTATCTCATGCATAGGGAAGTGATATAAATATACAACTACATCTTGCCACAGCATTACATGTTCAACATTTATATCAACTGCTGAGGCAAGTTAATCACAGACTGCAGTATTTCAAAAATTACATACAGTTGCATATTGTTCCTCCAACTAAATAAGCATAGCAAAACAGATTTAAAGAGCAATTACGATTTTAGAAGTAGGGAACCTCTGTAACTTTTCTGTATAGTACTTGGAGAATGTACTCTAACAAAGAGCATTTGTTTGTGGACTAAAACACTTGATCCAAAGCCCAATGGAGGCTCTTCAATGCATTCAATAAGCTTTGGATTAAGTCCTTCCTGAGGAACAGATGCACAGTTTTATTCAGTATCATTATAATAATAAAAATGACAAGACAAAGAAGAAAGTTGTCTACAGAGAATAAAGCAATGTTGTCCTGCAACAGCTTAAATACATGAGGCTCTGTAACTAAAAGCCAGTTCTCTAGAGTTAGTAAAACTGTTTGGGTTGCTCATTGACGAAATTTACAGAGCAGAAATGTTTAAACTTTTATACATAATCACCCAAACACAATGTATAGCAATGATTATTCAACTAGATCATAACTGTAAGTATAAATTCCAACTATACAAACAAAAATAACACAGAAATACTTTATTGCCATTAATCATCAAAACTGTAATGTAAGGGAGAGAACCGGTGCCTCTGGCAGAGGCAAGAGGAAGCTTGAAGTAAAAGTAGAAACGAATGAGAAGAATGATTAGCAGAAACTGTGCTAGGTAGGATTTGGGACTTGCAACAGGGGCTGAGTGTGAAGGCAAATTGATGGGAAACACTTAGTAGGCCCGGATAGAGACTTTGTAAAAGGTCTTGGCATAGGGAGAGAGAATGAAAGCAGCAGATACAATGAGTTTGGTTTTCTTTTTTTTTCTTTCTTCTTTTTTTTTTTTTTTCCCTCCAAAGCAATTTTGGATTTCTCCAAACTATTTTGGATAGTTTTAGGTAAAAAGCAGAAATTGGGAGAAGAAACTCTTCACACCAGCAAATAATGAAGGGTATCAAAAGACAATAAGGAAAAGAATGCACAAAGCAATTTCTGTAATTATTATGAATAATACCAATTAATTTTGACCTACTCTCAATCAGAATTCAAAACGTTCTCCACTTTCCCAGATCACAAGTAGGTGCATCAGAAATAGGTTTGCGTTCTTAAGTCCTGTGTATTTAAAAAGCAGGCAGCACTATATAATGCTTTCATCTAAACACCACAATGTAGATTTTGTCAGGCCATCTTTTCCTGGTTTGCTTTCACTCGTACACAGAGAACCATTTCAATCTCCAGGGGCTGAACTCTCCATGACTTGAAAGAACAGCAAGGACCTCCTTCCGTGCACATGACCTTTCCAGACGTATGCTGCTACAGTGTTACTGAGCCCTTCTGTAGGTCATTTATACCTTTTAATCTCTTAAATTTTCCACACTAACGTACAAATCTTCAGCAGGCAAGCTGCCTTGTATAGATATTTTACCTCACCTTCCCTATATCTAAGGCTGGATGCTTTTTCCTTCCAGCTCTAGTGCAAGACCACATGACCCCCCAAACACAAACATTAAGTGCCATTTGCTTGCAGGATGGAGACCAAGAGTGGAAATTATTAAGTGGGAAAATTGAGTCTTCTTGAAGGTCCTTGGAAAATCAGAGGCTAGTGGATAATATGCAGAGAAATTCTCTGTCTCATGACAAATAACCTTTTTTTTTTTTTTTTTCTCTGCTCCAACAACACTATTGCGGTTTCCTAAAGATGTGTCACTTTCTTGAATTAGAAAGGGAGGAAGGCCAATGACTCTAAACTTGTGGCCAGGCGGAAGTGCTGGCTGACTTTGCAGTAAGCTGAGATCTTAAGCTGCAGGCCATTTCCATATTATCAGAAATGAAATCATGCAAAATGAAGTTGTAATGAGATAATAAGGCTACAAGATGATTGTAGACTTACTAATTAAAAAAAAAAAAAAAGAAAAGAAAAAAAAAAAGAAACCCAAACCAACAAAAACCCCAGTATCCTATATGGAAATCCAGTTCTGCACTACCTGACTGCTATGCATTTTAATGCATAACTCAAATACTGTCTGAGCAGGTGATTTGACTGGTCTTTGGATATGAAGCTAGGTGGCACATTTTGCACAGTCACCACAGCATGACAATCTTGTTATTTAGCTTTGACAATTTCCATGCTGAGACATATAAATAAAATTACAGAGCCAGAGGTCGAACGTAAGGGCTGTGATAGCTTTGAAACAGTGCCAGCACTTTAGCTTCCCTGACCAACGTTGTCTGCCTCAGTTATGATACAAAGACTTACTTGAGAGCAATTATCAGGGACCATAATTGCAAATGAACACTCAGTTTTGCAGTCTGGAGTTGGCCAATGACAGCACAAGAGGCAATGGGCACAAACCAAAATATAGGATGGTCCACCTGAGCATGAGTAAAAACTTCTTTATTGTGAAGATGGCAGAGCCTGGAACAGGTTGCCCAGAGAGTCTCTTTCTATGGAGAAGTTCAAAACTCATTGGAACTTGATCCTGCAAAATGTGCTCTAGGTGACCCTGCTGGAGCAGGAGAGTTGGGCTAGATGATCTCTAAAGGTCCTGTTCAACCTCAAACTTTCTGTGATTCTGTGACTTAGGGTAGCTTGTTGCTCCTTGTGTTTTGTTAAAGTTGGAGGGAATTCATGATGGTTCTTGTCTCTACTTGGAATAAGCGGACTATTGAAATAATAGAAAATATGCTATTTCTGCCTATTGATTTCTGTTAAACTTTTCTTGGTTTCATAAAAAATATTGTAGCTAGATCTGAGTATATTTTTTTCAGAGTTAATCTAAGATGTTTTTCTTATATGAAAAATAACACTACCCATATGACTGTTTAGCAACACAAAGGATAATTGCTTTGTTTTGTTTTTCTTTCTTGGTCAAGCTCAGAGAGAAATGCCTACCCAGCTGCTTCATATAGTCTTTGTAGAAATACAAACTTGAAATACCAGGCTTTCCCCTTCTGCTAAATGTTAGCACGTTATCAATGAAAATTTCACCTCTTCATTATTTATTATGACCTAATTCATTTTCTAACCTCCTGGTAAGAATGCTATTGTGTTTTTCTATACAGTTCTCTGTGTTCATATTTTCTGGATTCTGCTCATGCCGCATATCAGTGGTTACACTGAGTCAGCCTCCCTTTTACAAAACTCTGCTATTAAGCGTCCTCCTTCAGCGGGAGTGTCATTAAGTTAGACCTCCTTATTCTAAATAAATAAATAAAAATTAATACTAAGTTAGATTTTCAGATTTTGTTCTGGTGTTTTGTTATAATCCCAGACACTGAAAATACTTTAGTATCAAAACAAATTGCATTCCACAGTCATATTTTTTCTTCACCCTCTTTTTAAAATATCTTAAGTTAGGGTGTGATATAAACACTAGCTCACAGCTTTCCAGGCAGTGGTAAAGGTCCTGTTTGCAGTATACAAGCTGCCACAAAAAAAAAAAAAAAAAAAAAAAAAAAAGTACTAAGCAAAACAGACTACAGACAACTGCAGTTACACTGTACAATAAACACTGCAAAATGTCTGTGGGAAGCCCTGTGCAAGTCCATATTCCAAGAAGGACTGATTTCAGTTAGAATGATTTCAATAGCAGATTTAACCATAAATTGAAAGCTTAATTTTGACTTGTTTGTAGTATCAATTTTAACCTTGCTTTTCCCATTTGTATTTTCTGTTATTTGTCTAAAGCTTGATTCTTAGTGAATGGTACGCCTGAAAGCATGTTGCTTTACAGCTGTATATAGACATATCCTTAAATGTAATAGTTCGTTTTGGTAGCCAAGAGGACTAAATTCAATGCAATTTAGTCAGTTCTAAATTGCTAAGTACATTTATTCAGGTTCATTTTTGTTAATAACAGATATCTCCCTGCCCCCCCACCTTTCTTTTTTTAAATCAGATTGTCATTCAGTCCGTTTTGGGGACTGCAAAAACATAATTTTGGAAAAAATGCTTTTAGGTTCTCATTTAAATGGTAAATGAAACTAGCAAGTATTCTAATAAAAATATTAGCAGAAGTTTCCAAAACATGTTTGGTAGTTAGATTTTACTTATTAAACCAAAAAGTATTTGCAGTTATTATGTTTAGTTGTTTATCCAGCATGGCCTCTACAATCCTAGAGCTAACTGATCCGAGCCTCTCACATACGCTTTTTACTCATTGATCAGAAAAAGATAGTGACTTGCCGCATTTTCATGTTTCTCTAAACAAAGGAGTTAGTCATGGGGCTAAATTTAACTAACAAGGAAGTTAAAGGAAAAGTTCCTCTGCACTAACAGCAGAAATTTTAAATCTCTGTTTCAAAGAAGTGATCTGTTACTCTTTGGTCCCAATTTATTTTAAAGTAAAATATTTTAATGACCAAGCATCATGTATTGACTGCAAACAAACTCACCACTAGGTATCTGAACTATCTACTGAGACAGGAAGAAAGCAGACACTTCTTTAAGACCTTCCAAGAACTATATACTCTTCATTAAAAATCCTCTCCACTCCAACCACTATACCAGGATTTGACAAAGGAAAGGACAGATACATCTTTAGAGAAGAGATACAGTTTAGGCCGTTAGAACCTGCTGTGCAAAATATTCCCACCACATTCTACTCAGAGCTGAAAGTGTGTGCCCATCCCACCACGTGCTGGTTGTCACAAGGCATCACATCCAAGCAATAACATGAATCCCCACATCTCTGATAAGCACAGGTAAAAGGAAACTTACCCTTGTGCCCTCCTCTGCCTCCTGGGCACTTTCACAGGGCCACAGTCCCCTCATGTCTGTCGGCAGAACATCCTTTTCTCCCTCGTCTGCAAAAGCAAAAGCATTTTATTACCTACATGAAAACACACACTTCTGAGAGGCTGCTTTTTTTATTTGGATCCATTCCTGTCAATAACGCTTTGTTGCCGGCCTGGTCTTTCACCGGCATTTTTAAAGAAAACAGAAAGGGTACAAAAACAACGATTAAGAAATAAATGTCTAGGCAGCTGGAGATGGCTTTTCATGCCATGAAGAGCAGGCAGCATGGGAAGAACACCCGGCAGGTGCTTGATAGGTTGACACAGGATACAGCGGGTAGAAGATGCACAGCACCAGGTATTGGGTTTCGGCACAGCCGGCACGAGGGCCAGTGTGGGAGCTGGATGCCTCTATGGCTACATTTACATTAGCAAAACAGTGCAGTGCAATAGGAGAGGAACCCAAGATTGGAGCAGTTCGTGACAACATTTCTAAAACTACGCAGTAAGTATTTCAGGGTTTTGTGACAGACTATCTTGTTCCTTGGGTCAACATTACCATGGTGTGAGAAGGACTAATCCTTGATCCGGATATTTGTGTTTCCAGCAGCGTCTGGAGAATATCTCATGCATTTTGTTTCCTCCAGAAGGATTCTCACCCTGTGATTTCAGTCTCATTATACTGTGTGAATCACTTCACATCTGAAGCAATTCTAAGAATGGCTCAGGGAAATGGAAAAAAATCACTAAAAATCATACTAATACATACTACTTAGCCAAAATGCTGAGACGGACAAAGCCTCTACTTGCAAAGAAAAGCACTCGAGGGTGCTAACTGGAGATGAAAGTAATTCCATACCTGTACTAAGACTGACATTCTGCATAACTTTGGACAGTGACTGGAAGTGATTTAAATCATCTATCTGTGAGAGATATTCCCTCCTAGCATTGCAATATATTAAAGATAATAAGGAGAACATTACAGTGGTAATACATGTATTTAACTAGAAAAATGTCATCCAAGTCTAAGGCTTAGAAATTAGATATGTAAGAAAGAATATGGATTCCACAGTATTTCACAGATTCGAGAATGCAGACTTTATCTTTGCTCTCTGTATTTAGTCAAGGCTGTATCTGCCATAGCACAGAACCTGATTTGATTTCCATGAAGGGAGAGGACAGCTTTACAGTTACCCCGTGATTAAATAAAAATCCCAGGCACGTTCATTTCATGGACATGAAATGGCCACGCCGGTCCCTGTGTCATTAGCACAGCTGAAGTTCCACCTCTCTTGCTGTCTGCTCAGCAGTGATGAAGCAGCTCAGCCGGAACAGCTGCAGGGCTGCTCCATCAGCACTATTCAGGCTCAGTGGCTTTTCATCCATCTCCATGCTCGCTAGATCCACTTCTGTGCAGCGCTGTGCTGACTTGTTTGTTTCCTTTTATTTGCTGTTGATTTCAACAGTGAATGCAGTTTGATGGCTGACAGGAGTTTAACAATGAAGAGGCAGGGCAATACAACAGGAATGAAGCTCAACTGACAGACTCCTTCCTCAAGAGAGGTATCCATGCAAACTTGGGAGAGTGAGAGAGGTGCTGCTAATGAGAAGGAATTTAGATTCTCAGCTAGCTGGTGTAAACCAGGAGAAAAAGCATCTAGAGAGAAGTACTATAAAAAGAAGGAAGATGATGCTTAAGAGAAAAAAGCAGATGCCCGGTCTCTGGTAGTGCAGCTGGCAGTAAAAATACAAAATACGGATGAAAATCAGAGGCAGTGCTAAGGGATCTAAGAAAACCACTGTGTACAGCTACTCATTGCTGTTAACAAGCAGGGAAGATGTCAGCAGCTGGTTCCTAAATCACAGTCCTGCACGGTCTGCGATGTGGGGATGCAACTCTGTGTTGGCTAGTTGTGGCTGCCACGAAACACACTCATCTCCAGAGCGTTTACTTAAGCTCATTGCAGCCTGTCCCTCCCTTCAGGGATGTGTTCTACATCTTTAAGACCCATGGAGGAAAAGGAAACTTTAAGATGCAATTTAACTGCCAAAGCACATGAACTTCCTAAAGGGACCGCCTCTCCTCTAGAAAAAAGTCCACAGATAGAAAAACAAAACCAAAACAAAACAGAAAACAACACAGTTTTGACTTCTTAATTTTGCTATAATTTTAACAACAGAGTGCTGTATGCTTTCCTTATATGTACTCCATTGCTGAGTGGCTGAGCTGCTAGAAGACAGATCTGCTTCACTCCTGCTTCAGGAGCAGGAGTTAAAAACTCCTGCTTCATACAACAGTTAACACAGATGTAGACTGAATCCATCTGACACCCTGCAGCCTACATTTTATGGAAGAAGTCAAATGCAAGGTGCAAAGGATAAAGAGACAGGTTGTAACATAAGAGGAGCTGAATCAAGAAGCACTTTTAGGAGGAAGCTTTGTCTCCTCAAAGGCAAGGCTAGATAGAGCACTTATCAGCATTTATCAAGAAGACTCCTGCAGTGATTGAATCATACTGAATCAAGCCTGCTTCATTCCTTATGTGATAGCCATTTATACCTGCTAAGAAATGCTAGGGCATAGTCATATGTTCACCTGAAAACAGCTGTAGCAGCCTGAGATATTTTATCCTCTTCAGCTGAGATATGTTATGGGCAAGGGCACTTTTTGTCCTTTCAGATCCAGACTACGTTACACACATTTGCTGGCTGTCTCTGCATTCTGATCTGCCAACTGGTTGGTTGTTTGCTTGGGTGCATCCTGCCCTCTTCAAAGTGTAATGGTGTACACGGCCAACTCCAACCATGTACATCAAGGATCTTCACCTAACTGGCCCATTCAGTCTTAAACAGGTTAGGAGAGATTCACTGAACAACAATTTTCACTTTTTTTTTGAGACACAGGGATTCTTGCTGTTTCCTCGTCTCCTTATTTTCAGCTAGCACTGACCATGTCTTCACATTGCTATCCAGCAGACAGGTGTCACATCAAACTCTAGAGTTTATAAAATTGAGAGGAGCTCCTCCATTAAGTGTGCAGACATGCTTATTTCCTGAGCTACTAAATGGCTTGCATGGTTGCAAACCATTGTTTCTAGATTGGGAGAGGTCTCATGCGAACAAGAATGCAAAAATAAAACTCATGTGGCAAAGAAAACTGACATTTATCTGTTTTTTGCACCTATATTTCTTTAATATACTTTATACTTAGGAATTTAATCTTTACTATGTTTTGTAACAATAGGACGGAAGATTTCTCATCCTTTTTCCATGCTCTTGAGTGTTCAACTGAAGTGTTAAGAAAATACTTTAGTGACAAATCCCAGAATCTTCAGTCTTAATATAGCTATTACCGAGATTGTTGTAGATGCCATTTCTCCTGTAATAGCAATTGTCTTAAGATCACTAATTCATTTCAGTTGTTTTCCTGCATCAAATGGGTATTATTCACTGGGGTGGTGGCAGCACAGTTTAGAGAGATAATGACTCTATTCTCTTAAGCTGATATTTTTTTTGCTCAGTTTTCACACTGCACTAAGTTTTGCACCTGCATTTGAATAAAATGAGAAATTCTATGGATAGATAGTAGGAGGGAAAGCTATATACATGTATGCCCTACTAAAAAAGAGCCTTAGGTATGTCAGTCCTTGGGGGTTGTTGACTGGGTTGTGACTGTGCCAGAAGCACTGCTAAGGTCATCGGTTAAAGCTCGGCCTCCAAAATTCAGATCCACATTCTAGTTGTGTATATAGTCTAGCCCAATTTAGGAAACTGCTAAACAGACCTATATTCATGGTTGCAGGTGGAACTATTAAGGCTATTATATATGTTCATCACTGTGACACATTAGGTCTCCTCAGCTCAGTCAGGCTTTCAGGAATGGTTTAAACTAGCTCAGGTTACCAATATTCTGATGTGGCTTTAGCATGCCTCGGCTATGTAGGGAAGCGAGGGCAGCTCGGGAGAGCAGCAAAATCTTAAGCCATTCCCTACGAAATTACACAGCTCCTTTCTCAGACTTCACTCCTTATTAATTCTAACCAAGAATTTCTACCTAACGACATTGCTTTGAGTAGTCAACAGTGATGAAACCATTGCTAGCATGGATGGATGGAACTGAGGCAGATTCAGCTTCTGCTTGTATTTTCTTACAGTTTTAACTCTCTGGGCAAATCTCTTTGAATGTATTTTACGCCATCTGTACTGTAGTATCTACCACTGCAACTGAAGAAAGAACAAAGTTCTCAGAGCCATAATCTATGTATTTTTGGCAATAAAGTCTTAAGTATAGAGCAGGCCTAGGTTGAAGCTCTTCAAAGAGAGTGAGATTGCAGTGTTGCTTAGAAAATTGCTCCCAGTCTCAGCACTTTCTTTGAGAACAAGGAGCTTATGACGAAATCGGAGGGGAAAAAAAGGAGTTTTCCTTTAGGAAATAAAGGAAAACTTTCACACTAATGGGGAGGCACGATGAAGCGAAAAACTATGAATTTAGTTTCTATAACTCACAATGATTAACTTCAGAGTACTTCAGGGATACATCATCTCATCTGAAAACTGTCAGCTAAGAACTGTGAAGTCCTACCATTAAAAGAGCATCCCAACAAAGCAATGAATTTATTGTTTCATTCAAGAGGTTAAAAATAGCATAGAATAACATAAAGCACAAGTAATTAGTGCAAATTCATTTTAATCATGATATCTTAAGCTCAACTGCGTAAAGGAATTGTATTTAAGCAACCTTTTAGCATAGCTGGTGTAATGCAGGTAGCAAGAACAAGTGAACTGGGAAGATAATGTGTTGCTGATAGACACGCTCTACTGGGATAAGCAAAAGCCAGTAAATATACAAAAAGTGCTGAATCTGCAGATCTGTAAGGCAATGGGGGAGACAAATTGTCTGTGATGCTCATTCACTGGATCTGCCTAGGGTATTTCTTGCTCATGAGAAATGCATGTATGTCACAGGGTAAAGACGAGCTTTTTAACTCCTCAGCTGAGCCCACAGAGAGGACTGCAAGACCTGTGTCAGTTTGTCTCGCTGCCAAATGAAGGTGGTTATCAGCCGTCTTAATCATTGCACCGTGCTAACCTGGCTGCCCACACTGAAGCAGGTGAGGTCTGTCTTCATAATCCCTTCTGCTACCTGTACTTAGAGACAACCAGCCACATGTGCATTTGGGAGTGCTAATGCATATCCAGAAGGTGTTATGGATGTAATCACATCAGTCAAAAGCAGTATGTACCAGCCGATCTTAATTCCCTCCTTGGTGACTTTTATCAACAGGCAGGACATTTCCAAGTTGTGGAGATCACCTCTGAAACAAAGTGCTCTGCAACTACAGTGCAGCAGGTAGAGAGGAGATGGGGAGGGAAGTAATCCCCATTTTTCAGGCTACTGTGTCTTTAGGTGACTCTTTTTTGATACTTTTCTGTTTTCCCCTGTAGTGAGCAACCAGCCTAACTCAAAAGGGAACAGGCTGCCCAGAGAGGTTGTGGAGTCTCCTTCTCTGGAGATCTTCCAAACCCGCTTGGACGCAGTCCTGTGCCACGTGCTCTAGGTGACCCTGTGTGTGCAGGGGGGTTGGATTAGATGACCTCTAGAGGTCCCTTCCAACGTTAAGCATTCTGTGATTCTATGAAATGCTTACATGTGTCAGATTGCATTACTATGGAGGAGGAGGGGGAACTGCGCTCTGCTGACACTTGGCTACACACAGTAGAGTGCGTGTGAGAGGCTCCCATATGGTATCTTTCTTGTGATGTCTTTCTGGGGTGGCACATTGCATCTGGTTGCATTTGGAGGCCTGCTAATAATTGCAGATTGCTGTAAGCAAAATTTTGCAGTTAGCCTCAGTGTAAAAAGTGAAAACAAGCGGGGTTACTTCACCAGTGCTTGAAGAAATATTTCAGTTTTTGACAACACGACAGCAAGACACCTGAGTTAAGCTAAGAGTGGGCTCGTCTGCCTGACTGTACACATTCACAGCCAAACATCAATGAGACTTCAAATAAAACTCCTGAGCGCATTTCCCATGCAAACTTCCTGTATTGGGCTTGACTTTTCATTCTTGATTTTGTGCTCACTTCTGCAGACTATTGAATCAAGATTGTAGTGTCAGCTGCTTTGAAGAAATGTGCAATTTTTCTGTCAGACAACTTTGCATCAACACTTTGTTTGTAAAGCTAAAACTGCCAGTTTTGCTGACAGAAGATGGAATTAATTAATGCCTTGTCATTATCTTCTTCTGTGGTGAAGAAAGATTTGGACTCATCCATGTGATTGGCAATTACATGTAGAGCAGGTTAAAAAGACTGTTGTTGTTTCCTTGCACTGTTGGGAAACTGTTCTTATTTATAGACTGCTGCTGTCTTGAAAGGACGCATCTCAATCTCATATTTATACCAGACACATGTTAGTGCAGATCTTGTAAATTCTACACAGCGGAGTCAAATATTGTTCTTCCTTGGACAGCAGAAAGGTGCAAGTGACCTGGTTCTTGGCAGGAAACCTGTTACTTCTAGAAAGCTAGATGATCCAGTAGAACAGACTGAGACCAGGGCTCTCCTGGGTTTAAAGGCATATCTACGAGAAGAGATCCAGCGAACCCAACAGGATTAATAACTTTATATTCAAGTTAAAATTACTGCTCATTACAAAGCTGACGTAATCTGGCTTTTCACAACAGGAGATCGGAACTAAGATACAGATGTTTAGGACAAAGACACCTGCCTTCACCTAAACTTAGCTGTGCTGCATGCTGGTCACTTTCACTTGCTTCAGAGGGAGTACTTACAGGGTAAGCTACTGCTCAATTAGAGAAGATGCCTCAGGGCCTGTCCTCTGTGAATAAGTTTGACAAACTTAGAAAATGACATATAATCAGGAAAAAATATAGCATTTTGGTTTGCTTTCAAAGTAGTACTTGTTTTCGCATAAAAGCAAACCACTAGGGAAAAAAAAAAAAGCAGATATGGTATATCCTCTGTGGTTATTCACATATTACCTCCTCCAAAATTAAAATAGGCAGTTAAATGCTTCATTTTCAAGCCACAGTTTTCAAACTTGCTGGTAAATTGCTTGTGCAAAACTTCAGTGATGTTTCTTAACCAAGCTATATGCTTGAAAAAGCTACAAGAAAGATTTCTGTCTGTGATAGAGAAAGAGATAAAGTGTTTTGAAAGCAAAAAGGAAGGAAGAGAATAGAATATGATATTGTTGTCATGTTATTGGTCTACATTTTGCCATTTTGCATCTGAAAGTCTTAACACTTATAGAAAGGTCACAGTTAGAAGGTAATATCAAATTATACCACACCAGTCACATTCCAGCCAATATCCAGTGCATTACAAAGAAGCTCTATTTCTTGAGCTTTCTTTTTTTTTTTTTTTTTTTTTGAGCCTTGCTGCACAGAGATGGGTGAGCTGGTTATAATTATCCAGGCTGTCCCATGTAAAGCCCTGTAACACAAAACCTTGTGCATTGACCTTGCTGGTCAATGCAAATAATCAGAGGTTGAAGAGGGCCTTTTACTTTGCACTTGCGAACTGAATACAAGTGAATCATAGATTCCAAAGGAAAATGGATTATGAATTTGTCCTTTCACAGTTCTCCAAAGTCGCAACATGTGCTCCTTAAAACATGCCCTGATGATGCAATGCAAACATCCTAACAGTTGTGCATGTGGTATACTAAACATGAGCTTAAAGGGGTATAAAACAACAGTTGTGACATGATCCAAAGTTAGTAAGAAAATACTGGTTGTCTTCTGTAGGATTGTGGAATTTATCACCTCATCTCTGCTTGTTCTCCTTCAGCTGCTTATCTGTTCCATGATGTGCATTGTCTAAATTGAAATTTAAAGACATTCCTAAGGCAATTAATATTTTTAAGTGCTCACATTCCCTAGTGCATAGCTTAGGCTTAGGCTGATGCTTAGGTTGAATGCTTGAGTGCTTGCATTCAAGTTTTGAAGCTTCATAATTGTTGTTTATAGCAGCCTCATTACCTGCTGGGGCAGAATTCAGTGAGAGGGCAGACCTAGGACGCAGTAACATT
The DNA here is from genome assembly GCF_059628265.1 of Tinamus guttatus. NCBI lineage: Eukaryota > Metazoa > Chordata > Aves > Tinamiformes > Tinamidae > Tinamus > Tinamus guttatus. The sequence continues at coordinate 831,758 of NW_028288944.1, read as the reverse complement.
TCCTGGCAGATCATCCAGTTGACTTTCTGTTGGCTGCAGCTGTGTGGAAGTGGGGCAGCATAGGTGACTGGGGAGTTTTCACAAAGCTTGAACTCTGAGGCTATCTGGAGACGTGATAAAGTCACAGCAGACTAAACTAACCTCCTTAAAAATGCATCTTCTGAAATGTATGTGCATTTTCCAACACTCACCTATTATTTGGTTCCCTCCACTCCTCGTCAGAGGAAGAAGCATGAACAATGAGCTTTATTATTATTATTATTCATTAAAGTGCTTTCCCAAGGAATTTAGCTATCCTTTTCAGAAAAAGTGATGTAGGTACCAGAGAACCTATAAATATATTTTTTTTGACCACTCTCATCTTCAGAATAAAACCATAATACCAGTGGAACAGAGCATGAATACGGAATAAAATTCCATCAAGGCTTAAATTAAATTTTAATATTACCTACAACTCAGGTACTTACTGCTTCTGTGGCGAAGTTATTATTTACTCATGTATGATTTTAAACTGTAACATTTTGAGGTAGCAGCCTTATCTGTATAGAGATTCCAGGTGTGAAAAAAAAGCAAAGGGTAAGAAATTTGAAAAGATTGAAGTCTAAGCCTCCAAATGTCAGGCTGAGCATTCAAGCTCTCTTGCTTGCAAAACTAAGCTTGAAATCTAGCAAAAAGAGTTTCCTGTGAAATTTTCTCTATGGTCTAATAAATGGTCTGATTCAGCAGGTGCTGGAAAGCCTCTTTTTGAAAGAAACACTACACTTTCATGTCAAGTCCTGCTGGAACATGAAATTATGGAGACATAATGAAAAGGTGAGAGTACATTTTTTTTTGTTTGTTTTGTTTAAATCACAACTAAACCAACAGATCCTCAGCATCTCTCAATTTGTGGACAGTTTAGTTTGAGTTTAAATCATGTTCATGGCTATTTCTTCCTTTATTCACACCGTTCAAATATTCTCTTCACAACATACACCTTGCTATAGATAAAAATAATTATCGTATTGAATTTATTGTGACTATTCAGGGAGATTGCTTGGATTTTCCAGATTCCTTTTCCAAGAACAGGAATGAGTCTTCCCATAGCTTAGGTATAGACTGTTTCTAAGAACATACTCTAAGAAATACTCTATTACATCAGAGTTCTCATTTAGAAAAAACACCTAAATTTGTGTCAGGGTTAAATATATTTCCTTACATTTAGAAGAAAAAAGGTGAAGAGTTGAATTCAGAGACTTTTTATTTGGTCATTTTTGGAAAACAGCAATGGTTATATGAAATCTTCAGTGTTATTCCAAAGCCTATGCTATTAAAACCAATAGACTTTATGAGCAGATACATTTCATGCACTCAGTGTAGCACAATTGCAGCTGAGGGACAGTGCCTGGTCTGGGGGTTTGCATGCATGTAGTGGAAATAAACCTAAGGAAACACAGAGAGATGAAGCCTTCTTCAAGGCAGCTAAGTAGAATGGAAATATGAATCCTACATATCTCTGTCCAGCTCTCTAATTGCAGCAGTCCTACAGGACCTGCTGTTGGGAACCTATCTCCATTTAGAGCTACAACGGGAAGAATATTCATCCCCTAAATCAACAACTGGAGAGTGAGCACTACAAACCAGCATTTCCCCATTTCTAATTTCCTTTCTCTCTGGGTATCTTCAGCTGCTGGGGATCTAAGAAATGAAGCAATGAGATCAAAGGAGTACTGAATGTCCTGCCTAGTTTTCACTTGGGCTGTGGATGCTTCTCTTTACAAAGGGCCAGTGCAGAGGCCAGTTTGCCTCTTTCAAAGGCCTCTTGATTTGTAATTTGTCATTTTGTAGGCTATGAAATAACAAATTGGATCTCATCTTGACAAAATGGGATATTACTTCATATTTGCTGCTGCGTAATGACATCCCTGGCTTCTGTGGCTTGAGATGTATTGATAGCTTTAGCAGTCTCTGTAAGAAAACACCTGCTGAAGATCAGTCACTTTCCTAATCCTCACTGGAAAACTGAGTATCAGTTGCGGACGAGTTACTAGAAGGTTGCAGACAAAAAAAAGAAAAAAGAAAACAAAGGAAGGCATAGTATTTGTGTTCTATTTCTCTGCTTTCCGAAAACATTAAGTAGGGATGCTGTTTGTAAGTGGAGGTAGTAAAAGATGTCTTTCTAATGCTAACAGCCATGTTTCTGCCATGTAATACTTGCACTATGGCACTTCCCTCTCACCATATATCAATGCGCCAGCACAACAAAAGCCATAAAGCAATGACAGACAATCATTCCTAGGCTTTGTGTGAGCACATTCTGCAAAATAGCCCAGTTTTATCAAATAGAATGATCTCACTTGTGCGCTTAGCAGCTCCCCAGTTACCCTCCTGGGACAGCTCTCAGGGCTGGTGGCTTTTCTGCTCAGGACTTCTTTTCTGTGTAGATTAAACATTTTACATGAAGAGCAACAATAATCATGCACAAGCCACATCAGCCTAGGAAAACGCTTGGTTCTCATGTCACATAGGCAGTTCCCCTCTGCCTCAGTTCCTCATTTTAAATGGAACAGCCTAATTTTAAGTGTCACAGTAACTGCAATTGTCTGTCTTACTGGGATGCTGTGAAATCTAATTACGTGAAAGACTGTGAAGTACTCAGATACAACAGGGGTTGGGGATGGGCAAAAACATAATTATCCATCCTATACTGCCAGAAACTTAAACTGAAAACATCATAAGAATGGCTTTTATATGATATAACTGCATGGTCTGCTAGTTATTGTGAAGGAAAAAAAAAAAAAAAAAAAAAAAGCAAAACCAATCTCATTCAGAGCCATCAGAATTTTAGTCCCTAATCCCAGCATGACTGAGCCTGTATGGCCTAATTTAACTGCCTCTGCAGTCAGGTATCTACTATCATCATACACAGCACAGCCATTTCTTGAGCCTTTTTTGAAAAAAAAAAAAAAGAGGAACAATTTTATTGCTTTCTTTACAGTTTATAGTGGCAAACTATATTGCAGAGGGAAAGAATGAGAATGAAAAAAAAATCTAGTTCATCTTCCTTCTGAGCCTGTCATAAATTCTATAATATCAATTATTTCAGTGCAAATATTCAGGAATGATTTGAAGTCTATTTTAAAGTACTCTGAGTCCTATTCTGGGGTGCTCTTATAAGGCATTAACTGTTATTGTGAAAAGTCAAATAGTGTACACTTAAATAAAAACTTTGCCTTTTCTGCTCCATTCTTAATATGTAGATATATTTACATTAGCAATGTAAATATAAGTCACAGCATCTTTCTTACATTAATTTTGAAAGATTATTTCCCTTCAGGCTTTCCCTTATTGCCTGAAAGTAAGATGTCTTTTTCCACAAATACCTAGATGAAGAATTTACATGGAGTTAAATATATCACCTCTGTGGCACAAGAAAAACCCTACAAGCATGAGATGCTATCAACTTTACTATTAGTTGTATTAAGTTGTCATTGACCTATTCATGATTCTTGAGACAGATCTAACTTTACACCAAGTCAAACACCAAGCCAAGGCTCAGTTGTTTAACCAGATTGGATTTACTACATTATCTGAAAACAAAAACTATAATTTGTGGGAAATACATCTCATTTTTCAAACCTTGACATCTGCATGATACTAGTAAATTTTGATAAAACATTTTCTTGGCATAATCCTTATTTACCTTGTAACTTCTGTAAAAAATGTCAGTTTTGAATCAAATGTACATGAAAAAAGAGGAAGCTTATAAGAAGAGGAACTTGTGTTAAGCCAGATGGCTTTGCTGATAATAAAAGATAATAAAATGTCATCCTAACTTTGATTTAGACAATATGAATATCCAAAAAGATTCAGCATTAGATATTGCACTTTTCAAAACTGGGCACGTACATATGTAACTGCAAAGTCTTCAAGATGGGCCAACTAGTCATATAGCAATTGTCTGTATAAGCAGAATCTTAAGAATTAAAAAATGCCAGCTAAAGCTTTTTGCATACATCCGTTATGCTACTCCTTTATGACTATGATGGAAGTTCTTCTTTTTCATAGCTTTTTTTATAAATATTTGATGCCTAGAATGAACTCTCTGATCTCTTTATTGTGGGAAACACATAACTATACTACCATACTAGTGTATACTACTACACCAGCTATATTCATAAAATTATTGCAGGGGGAGCTTTATAAGATACATACAGCTGTGACTGATAGGATTTTATGACAGCAAGACACACTTTAACTTAACCTCCCTGCTTGGAAAGCAGGTACTGGTAATATTAGGATACTGATAGAGATATACAGTGTGAATGTAATGCTGGACATTCCTCACTATAAATTAATTCCTTAGCTTGTAAATTATATAGGAGGCAGTCCTGCAAGGATTTACACACAGATTCACTGTGTAACCCATTCCCAAAAAATCAATAGCACGATTCCTGCTGATTTCAGTGGAGCCAGGATTTCGGCTGCTGGTTCCAAACAGGGTAGTGTTGAGCAGCTGAATCCACACCACCTTTTAGCAGATGTAGGGTCTAAGGCCAACCCTTTGATATGAGCATCACAACATTTTTTTTTCCACTTTCTTCCCCTGTTCTTAGCATATTCTGAGATACTGCTGACACATCGACAGAAAAACAGAGAAATTGCCTGTCTCAGTGAGACAGGCAGTGTCTCAGTGAGAAGGGATAAAATTTAAAATCCTGAAAGACAAATACTGAAAGAAGCATTAACTGCTCAGAATAAAAGACAAATATTTTTTCAAAACCCAGGTCTATATTTGTTGTCTTGGGAGAACAGGAAGTTGTTTGGATGTATACACACACACACACGCACAAGTTAGAATTTTTACAACTATAAACTGATCAGGGCTATGAGGTATCTGGTGAAATTCAGACATGGGCTGAATAAGCGTAAAGCCAATGCAATCTCTGACATTTATTGAAGTCTTAGAGTCAATCCTGGCCTATTCCTACATGAGGGGACAGTTAGGACGGGAGACCTGAATGCTATCATTGTTATTTGACTGAAGCTAGTCTTTTACTTTTAGGTCTGGGAGTTAGTCTTGACCAGTTCGGGATGTTCTGTGTTTGAACCCAGCTAGGTCATTTTGGTGTCATCTTTGCTTAATGCTAGGTATGGTGCAGATTTGATTTTCTGTGCAATGCAGTTTTGCATTAACTGCACGGATGGATCCACACCAAACCTCCATTCCTGGCTCACCCATTTTCTGGGAAAGGTTGGAACAAGATCCAGATCTAAATGATACAGCTGTCCCTCATTCTTGTGCAAAACCCATACTTTAACTAGCACTGAAATTTGGAGTAGGCTTTAGTCTTGGTCACTGTGGCCTGGACCCATCTCTACTATGCATTATTTACAAAAGAAAGGGAGAGTACATCCGTGGTCAGACTATGATTGCTTTGACCTAAGAAACACTTGCAATAGTCTGAAATACAAAGCAATAAATGATCAAAGAAAAACCTCTGAAGTGTGTGACGCTTACTTTTGCTCTTTTTTTTTTTTTTTTTAATGGGAACTGGATGATGTGGTGGTGACTCTCAGAAAATGACTAGGACTCTGATTTGCAAACGGGATGAGGTTTCTCTGATAGGCTTGCCAAGCGCACTGGGCTCCACTGTCCCCGTTCAGGCACAGCTTATTGTGTTCCTTGCTGCTGGGAGCACACCTCAGCCGAGCTGTTAATCAACACTCTCAACTGTGCTGGTGAGTGAGCTTAGCAGTTAATATCCAACAGCCATTCTCAAGTCTTCCATAAGAAATCAAGAATTAGATTATCAGGAATAAAAACATCTTGGTGCTTCCCTGTGTCTTGCAGAGGGAAGAACAACTACTAATTTGATTGAACTACTCCTTTTTCTACTACTTCCTCACAGTGCTCCTTTCCACCAGTAGCTCCTGCTTCTCCTTGCCTGTCTTGCCTTGAATTTGGAGATGCTTCTCATGTCTGGTGGCAGGGCCTGGAGGAATTGCCAGAAGATATGAGAGAAGAAGGGATAATTCTTCCCTTGGGAAATGTGTCCCAGATGTATCAGAGGAAAATACCTGGCCTACAGTGACCTGTACAGCCAACAACCATCACAAATGAGAGGAGCCCTTGGCCTTGAGTCCCAGAGATGGTGGACGGACCACACTGCTCCTTGCAGAGAAGGGCCACTCATGAAGACGAGGGTCCAGAGTGAGGAAGGCCATTAACCTGCTCTGACAACACCTTTGCCAGTGTCAAACCTGCAGGCAACCAGAGAAGCTGTGGTCTGGCCCCACTGACCCCAGCTCCAGAATGTGAATGTCAGTGTGTCAAATTGCTGAAAATGGCACAATTTACAGATAGTTTTGGGGATTGACTGAAGCCACTTTGTTTCATGGCAAAATGAATGCTGTTCCCTACCTGCAACAGGCACAACTTTGCTATCTACTCTCCCTATATGACTGAAAATTGACAATGTGGGGCTTGAATAACCTTGCAGTAGCATTAACATACATATAACATCATATGTTTAAATGAGGAGAGAGTGACGGCTTATCTCCAACAAAGCACATTTTATTCAGAAGATTTCTTGTTAAGGACAAAATTAATTGAACTGAACAGAGCTACTAGTTCTGTCTTGGTAAGTCTGTTATATTCAGTGTTAATCATTCATTTGTGGAACAGGCAGCAGCCGCAAGAATGAGCCTGCTTTACAACTTAACAGAGCTAGTGGAATTTCAGGAGTCTCATTAGTGCTCACATTACCACCAGAAGATGCAGAGAGTCTCCATTTAAAAAACTAGACGGGCAGATAAATTGAGAGAGGGAATCCAGATGAGCTGTCTGAAGTGTGCAGAGACTAGTGTCTTTGAGCTGCGACCAGATCTGACGAGATCCTGGCTTAAAGAAGATCTTCCTCTCTTTATTTTTTTTTCTGTTTTTCTCCTCCCTCCACTGTTTTCTTTTCTCTGTGGCCATAAACACGAGCTCCTTGGCTGGCTCAGAGGAAGCCACGCAGACACGGCGTGTCCCATAAAGAGGTGTCAGAGGGAAAGGAAAGCGAGAGAGCTGGACGCAGCAGAGGAGGACGGAGCCCAGCGCAGCGCTGGCCGTGCGGGGCTGCTGCCCACGAGCAGCGCTTCGCTATCACACAGGCTGGAATTGGTGGTGTCAGCCCGCCTGCCTTCACCAGGGAGAGCCGCCTGGCCAGAGCCCAGCAAATACCCTTCTTGAATCTGAATAGTAAAGTTTTTGTGGAGAAAATGAGCCTGGAGAAAACGGAATCTGGTTAAATTGCACTAGTAATTTAGGATGCTAAAAAGTTGGAAGGAATGCTCTGATAAGGCTAAACAATATTTTAATACATTTCAAATTAAATATTTTTTTAAAAGTTTTGAAGAATGACAGTTTTAATTGAAACATCTAGAAAAGTAATTTTTAAGCAAATGATCAGTTCAGAAAGTCTCATTTTTGGTCCATCATGGTAGAATCCCCTGCTCTGCTTTGCATTATTCGTTCTGACTAGAGAACCAAAACAACCTGCCATTTACTGTGCTCCAGCACTGACAATGTGGTCAGCTTCCTTCAGACAAAAGATCTTTTACAATATTTTTTCCTCTGCATCTCTGCCCACTATCATCTTGGCCACATCTGTGCTGCAGGAACAGCACAGGCTTGGCTTACAAACTCTCTAGCAGACATGGGCCAAGGTCTCTGTACAAGACAGGCCCTAGAAACAGAGCTGTCTGCTATGAAGAGAGCAAAACCTTTCCAGGGTCAAGACAATCCAGACCAGTTCACCGGAGGCATTTGCAGCATTTTATCACCTTGCTTGGCCTGATAATATTTAATCATCCTGATCTTCAGGAAGGTATTATGGAACTGCTTTAAACTGGAGGAATGCCACTACAGTTTCTGCAGCAATTTGGGCTTTATGAAGTATTTAATGAGATAAAAAGGTATGGGCAGCCCCACTAAAATAAATACAGCTGCTCAAATAATTAAGTTTATGAACATATCTGGTTCTTTTCTTTGAGAATTTATGCCATTCCAAAGAATTCAAAGACCAACAGAAGGGTTATGTTTTTTTCTAACTTCTCTGTTGTAAACTTGTCCATGGAAGTCTCCTTTATCTTTTAACACACTTTTTTCACCTCACCTAGTTGAAATCCCAACATGGTTTTCAGCAACCTGAAACACTGGAATTCACTAAGATAGAAGGTTCAGGGCTTGAGTAATGGAAGATCCATGTGCTTTTATAGTGCGTAACACCCCATCCGGCTTGTTCAGGCAGCGACAGTGGGACCTGGCTGGTCTGTGGCTCTATAGCCAGATTTTGCTCCTAAAGGTCTGCAGAAAGCAAAACCCTTGCTGGAGATAACTTGAGTGGCACTAAACTTCCTTTTCCCTGACTGAGAAAAGAAAAAGCAATCACTTCTCAAATGCTGCCAAAGACTGGTAATTCACTTTAAAATAGAGTCTTTCTTTTGATATCTAGATGGGAATTGTGCTGTCTTCCCTGATTTTTTTGGTGAGGGGTGCTCTTACGTATCTCCTTGGACACCAAGAGCCCATCCTCAGTGCGTGACTGTGTCAGAGAGGGTTTTCCGAACTAACTTCAATGCTGTTATTTATTGCTAGTGGCAAATTCTGTCCTGACATCCGTCTGAGAGTTCCCTGGGATGGCACAGGGCATAAGGCTCTAATCTTGAAAACTTTTGCTTGTCTAGGTGCATGCCTTGGTATCTCTGCCTGCAGCACTTGCAACTGCTAAGCCAAGAGAAGCAACTGTCTCTTCTTTCAGACTGTATTTAATCCCATTTAGCCTTAATATCTTGGGAGTACAGAATAACTTTTCCTGATGTTGGATGGGAGAAAGAGTTGTTTTTCCTTTTTTTTTTTTTTTTTAGTAGAACAGCACAGATGTTCTATTACAGATTATAGATCTAGATCTAATCTAGATACTCACAGTATGATCTTTATTAAATTAAATCTGGTTGCTATCTCTGTGGAAGTTAAAACTAGTAGAGAATATGGAAGCAAGCAGGTTACAGTCTTTGTGTGGTAGGTCCTGGATTTGTTTTTTTTTTTTTTTTTGGTCTACTTAGCAGTTTGGCATACTATTAAGAAAAATCAGTGCCAATATTTCCAGTAAGATCAGTTCTGAATACCGGCATATAAAGAAAATATTGTGTGACTTTTCAATAGTTTCTGAAGGTGTGTTATATCATCGACTAATTATAGTCAAAACTATTTAAACACCAGGACTGTGGTATTTAAAATATCACACAAAAGGAGAGATACAATTAAAATTCTGTTGAACTTGTACATGTTGCTAGAATTAATATTTTCTGGATTTGCTCGTCAGCCAGGAAGCCCAGCAACTCATGCTTCTCTTCTTTTCTCTTTTCAATGATATTTAGATTCTCTAAAATTGCTCATTTCCATGAGCTAGAGATTCCAAAAGGGCTTCTATTAGAGCAAGCTCTGTAGCACAAGTTGTAGCAGCAAAACCATGAATGACTTATCTCACATTACCTTAAGGGTTATTCTCTTCCTAGGCTGATGTGAATGGAAACTATCTGTCTTAAATAACTCAGCTGATTTACTAACACGCTGATGATCTGCAGCTTTGTTTCTATAACAGAAAGTCTGGACCAAAATAGCAACTACAGAGAATTTCCAGATGTGAGCCCTTGCTCTCAGCGTGCAGCTTTGCATGTACTTACTGCACTTGGTATTTAACAGTTACATCACTTCACCTCATCTTTCTGGAAACTTAACCATACGAAACGATACAGAGTTGTTCAAATCAACCATCAGAAGGAAACATTTATTCTGTCTCACCAGCAATTTGGTTGTGAATCACTATTTCTTCAGTGATAAAGATGTTTCTACAATTTAGTGCAGAGCGTAAAGATGGAAACATCAAACTACGTAACAAAAGTCGAGTGGTGCAATAAACTATTTTTTAAAATGCTGGGGCAATGAAGTGAATTTTCTTTAGATGGAGATGGTATATACGTATATATGTGGCATTCTCCAGTGAGATGTAATGACTGAGACCTTCATCTGGCATAAGCTGGTACTCTTCTGCTCACGCCATGGCAAGATCACATGTCACGATATGATGCTATCTAGAGGCTCAAGAGCACTGCAGACATTTCAGCACAGCAAAGTGATCTCTGCTTTCTCCTAATTCGCTTCCCCAAGCCACCATCAGTGCTGCTCTACCGTTTCATTTGGCACTGGGGTTGACTTGTGTGTAGCCAGAAGGACCCTCTAGTCAGCAAAAGATTAGATGCTGTGGGAGTACTGGAAAGCTAAACTGTTTTCTCATGTCTTTTATTTTTTTCCTCCACTTGTCCCTCTCACTTTGTTCTCTCACAAGCAAACAACTAAATACGCTGCTGCTACATCTTTTCTTCTCTAAATCTGTCACACCCAACAAATGCCCAACTGCTTTGAGTCGTCGATTTTGACTGTAACACACCTTTCTCTTTAATTTGGCAGTGCTGCCATAAGCAAAACTGTTGCAAAGTAGATAGATACCAAAACAAAGACTTTTTTAAAATATTGCATACTCAGAGCATGTCTCACATTCTTGCAGTCTTTTAGCTGACATTGGCAGGGTCATCACCACATCCCTGAGAGGCAGGCTAGTGTTAGTTATCCTAGATGATGGATGTAAAATTAGGGTGGTAAAACCTGGATCCACAGAAGTTTTAGGTACCTGCATTTCTTTTTGAAATTGAGAGGAAAACTTTGGTTCTATGTATCTTTGTATATCTGGAGATGAGGAATTTCTGTGAGGTCCTGCTGAGCCCTATGGAGCCCTATGGAATAGGAAACTTTGCCTGGATCTTGACCAACGCTTTTATTCAGTGAGTCCAGAAAGCCTGCTTATACTGGGAGGGATTGCTGTTCATAAATGGCTGGAGATCATTTCTTTTTTTCTGAGACATCTTAGAACCTTTAATGTTGGAAGGGACCTCTAGAGATCATCTAGTCCAAACCCCCTGCACACGCAGGGTTATTCCTCCCCAGGTGCAGGACCTTGCACTTGGCCTTGTTGAATTGCATGAGGTTTTTCACCGCCCAGTTGTCCAGTCTGTCCAGGTCCCTCTGGATGGCAGCGCAGCCCTCTGGGGTATCGGCTACTCCTCCCAGTTTGGTATCATCAGCAAACTTGCTGAGGGAGCACTCTGTGCCTTCATCCAGGTCATTGATGAATAAACTGAACAGGACTGGACCAAAGAGCTTATTCTCTAAATTTGCAGACCACTGTTTTTGGAGCTTTCCCCATCCTTGGTTTGGAGTCACCAAATATAATTCTATTCGTTACATGCCTTCGTTATTAGCTTTTATACGCTAATTTGTTATATGCATTTTAGGTTGTATACAGAGAACTGCACTTATCTAAGCTACAAATTGTATTTCTGTCTTTTTCAAATATATCCTTACTTGTATTATCTGGAAGGTAGTCACCATCATCTATACAGCTGTGAATTTACATTAAGAAGCAGGGAGTTTTTCTGTCACTGGTTAATGTGATGTTTTGTAGGGCTGTGCCATACTCTGTTGTTTTGCAGATTCTTCAGCAAACAGCCTGTGTTTTCACCACAAGCACCTAAAAAGGATGCATATATGAACATACGCAGTATAATAGGAATCTGAGGAGGCCTTTAGTGGCAGAGGAGAATGCAAATAGAAACAGAATGAAATGTGAAAAAATGGTGTTAACTTCAGTTTCCTTTGGTATTTGTTCATGCAGTTACTGGCTATAGAAGTTTCTTTCTGTAGCCTTAAAGATATTGAATAGTAGAAGCAGAGGATATTGCTGGCTTAGTGGGTTTTAGTGATTGAGGCCTTATCCTGTGTAGAGGAAGAGGCCATCTGAAAATAACCTATTCTGCTTCTACCCCCAGACAAACTACCAAAAGATATTAAGTGTTAAATGTCAAACTCAGAGTAAGCTCCTGCCTCTTTTTTTTTGTTACCAGAAGGACATGGAACTATTAAGATAGAAGTCGAAAGTAGAAAAATCTCAGAGGGCTATCCTACTCAAGGGAATACTCATGCTGAATAACTCTTAACTCTGTGTCACTGACTTCCATGGGCCACCCTAGAAGAGTTTCATGGATGTGAGAAAATGCTTAGGAGCTACAGGATCTCACGAGCTCCTAAGCATTTTATTTCTTCATATTTGCTTTGAAGGTGGAAAAAAAAATCACTCTTTATAGTGACTTAAAAATAGGAAGTGCATGGAAACATTTGGTTCTGGAACTGTAGTAACAACTGAATTATCTAAAATTGTTTAGGCTTTTTTTCTGTGTTTTCTTGGCTGACTCGGTTCTGCGCAGCTGAAAACCTTCTCACAGATAAACAGTTAAGTGAAGTAGCATGAGAAACAGCAGCGCAGCCCAGGCCATTGCACAGCAGGAACAGCAGGAACGTGCAGCACATGACAACACCCTTGTCACATCTGCTAGCTCAGTTCTAACCTCATGAGCCTTCGTTCTGCCACATTAACACACCTCCTGATTTGGGAAAGTCTTTGCAACACCAAAAAAAATTAAATGCTGCTGCTATTACGATCATCTATTTGATCTGCATGAATTTCTTGTCCTCTGATGACACACATCTACCAGCTCTCCAGTCACTCACTGAGTCTTCCAGGACAGGCAGCTATGACTTCCTCATGCTAAAAAATAAGTAGCGAAAGCAGCTCTAAGCCTTGCCTACTGCAAAACTTTCAGTCTAAATTACAAGGCAGGGCATGTAGCCATTTTTCCATTTGGCAGTAAAACATTGTCAGGCTTATGGGTGTAGGTATGTGTGTGCATGTTTTTATTTGGATAGGTACTAGCTAAGAGGAGAAGAGGAATAATATATTGCAGCAATAGGCACTTTGTGGCAAGTTTGTTTATGTGACTGATTCTAGGCTGTATTTTTTAATTCTGAGTAGGGGGGTTCGCTAAGTTCTCCATCCTACCAGGATCCTAAGTTTAGGTAAGTAAGATATCTTGAGGAAAATAAGTCCCAAAAGAGGGTGAGCACTTTCTGTGATACGTCCTGGAAGAAAACTGCATGCCATTTATGTTGACAGTTCTTATATTCCTTTATAATTTTGGAAGGGACTTACACATACTGTGAGGAATACTTTCCTCATTTAGGAAGTACCCACAGGATACTGCCCTGCTTATGAAGACCAAGACTTTATCATCAGCGAACCTAAAAGGAGGCATGGGTCCACACAGCAATAAGGGTCCACCTGGCAAAAGTATTGTGTGAGAGGAGAAAGGAAAATAAATGAGACAGTAACAAGCACGATCAGCTAATTATGTGTTGAAGCATCTAATAGAAACAAGAGTCGGAGCAGCAGGGCATGGTGGTGGAGGAAGAGAAGAACAAATATCCTGAAACCTGTGGTGTTAGTACTTTAATTCTTTTAGTGAGAGAGGCTGAACCAGTGCAGTATATCCCGGAGATCACAGAGCGTCTCGCGGAGTGGGAGTTAGGGAGAAACACAGTACAAAGACACAGAGGTAGGCGCAGTGAAAAGGCAGATTTATTTACTAGTAATACTGTACAGAGAAAAAAAAAAAGAGAGAAGCCACAGTTACAGCATGGCTGTTGCTGGCAGTGTTCTTGTTTTTTTTTTATTTCTTTTTTGTACTCATTTTTTAATCTGAAGAAAAAAACATAACAGTCAAAAAAGTACACTTAAGGTTACAAAGTACAGCAGCTATCCCCAGCAATTCTAATTCAGTGTTAGCACAGCAGTATATCCCCAATAAAATTGGCTTTTATTTACATTTGCTCACAAAGAAAGTGGGAGACTGAAGCATAACAAAAAAAAGAACAAAACCAAAAAACCTCATCCACAACCTACATTCACCATAAAAGCTGCATTTTACACAACATTTTCTTGGACCCCTAAAAAGAGTCATTCTTTGCCTGTGGAGTGAGTGTAGCAGGGAGGGGCAGGAGGCCTTCAGAAATGTGCTCTTCTGCCTTCATCCTGACCTGCTCTTGCTTGGCTACCCTGATTGCCCACAGGCAAAGCGGGCACTGGAAAAGCCAAACGTTTTCAAATAGATTCGTCCCCTACACCTGCCTCTAAGCAGTGCCTGCATCCATGCCTGTGGAAGAAAAGCACAAAACTAGAGCCTCTCCTTTGGCAAAACACCTTAATCTTAGACACAGGCTGAGCTTAATGCATCCTCAAGGTGATCGTGAACCAGCACAGTGCTTAGGTATGTCCTGTGCTTTAAGGAAGTGCTTAAAGCATCAGTGCAGCCCAAGGGCTCTGCTCAGCTTTACCTGGCTGCACAGAGCTGCCTTTGCTCTCGTGTTGGCCTCTGATAGGACTCCTAGCTTGCAGGGACACTTGTTTGCCTCTTGGCAGATAATTTTACTGGGAATGCCTTTGTACCCTGGACCAGTGTGAGGTGAGGTTCGCATTTCCTCCTGCCTCCTCTAAACTGAGAGCAGCAATCCGTCCTCCTGAGGCACCAGATGCTGATGCTCTGGAGAGTCTTCCCTGGCTCCAACAGGCCCGGAGGACTGGCCACACACCCACGGTAGTGGGAAAAGAGGCAACAATCTTACCTAAATGGCAAGATCATAGTGGAAACCCCTGCCTGGGCAACACAGGGCATGCTGGATAGATAGGCAAGGACTGCGTTTCCCTAGCATTGAACTTGCCATGGGAATCTAGGAAGATATCAGTGTGCAAACACTGAAGACCAGGAACTGCCACATCTCTTGTATTGGCCTCAGCTGAACAACCCTGAGGTGCAGTTTTCAGTTCCAGTCTCTCTTTTCTTCCCTCTGTTTTTGCTTAGAGGAGACAATTAAAAGGGAAGCAGAGAGAGGAAGACAAAGAAGTGGCTGAGCAGTGTTGGCCAGAGTGAGAGTAAATGCAGAGACAGGGGACAGGCATAATCTGGAATAGAGACATGCAAAGGGAAAATCTGGGAGGAAAAACTCACTGTCTCTTCCAGGTCATGTTTGTGTGACGGGTGTGAAATTCACCCCAAGCCTCCTCAGGCCCCTGGGCGTTTGGAGAGTTCCCAGAGGACATTCTTCAGCTCTCAGACACAGCCAGCAAGGAGACCTTGTGCTAAACCCCCTCTCCACAGAAGAGTGCACCAGTTCCACAACACCACTTTAAAGATCTATCCGATTAAAGGAAAAAGCAGTTAAAGCAGCATAAGCATTGCTTGTAAGATATTGTTTAAAGACCAGATTCTGTAAGTACAAATTATGCACATGCACAAATGCTTGTCTGGCTCATTTTATTACACTAAAAGGAACTGCTTGGGTGCTTAATTTATGCTCATGGGCATATCTTTAGGTCTTACAGACCTAGTAAATGGATATTTAACATCAGGTCTAAGTCATTAACTTAGCCACAGAAGTTAAAAACGTACAAATATACCCAAACAAGTGGACTTGAGTTACACAGGTCTAAAAGAGTAATTAAGCTTGTTCACTTTCAAAGGTACACTAAGTGATTAAAAAAGAAATCCTTCTTTCAAAAAAATCTGGAAAGAATTGCAGGAATTTTTTGCAATACTGTAAGAGTGAAAAAAACCCAAAGAAGAGAAACTTTGGCAAACTGGGAAAACAATTCAAGGATTTGTCAAAAGTTTGCACGTAAGTGGTCTATTCTTAATTGGTTGAATAGCCTTAGTGGAACCACCACAACGAGAAAGGCTTTAGAATCCGTGAGGAAAAAAATTGTAATGCTGTTGATTTTAAATACAAATGGGACATTTTTAAGAATTCATGCACTTTTTCACTATTTACAAGCTAAGTTATTACTATATATTTATATTACAGGTTGGACTTATATGTTCTTTGGACTAGATGACAATCCATTCATATTCTAAACTTAACAAATTCAGTCATTTTATGCAACTTATTCATTTACGTACAGAAATTACAGTCCACTTTTGCTGGATATTGTCATAATCTGTGACCTCTGACTAAGCTCAGAACTCAACTGTATTCTTGCCACCCAAAATTCTCATGAAACATGAGCAAGTCCTGAACTTTCTAATAGAAAGAGAGAACTGGTGGAAACTGAGTGAGCATAGGTGTAAAACCACACATAGGGAAAAATCCTCTACTTTAGTTCTGTGAATTATTTCGTCCACTCTTTTGTTCCACAGTGGCACCATCTGCCGTATTTGGAAATCTCATATTGGATAAGGTAGGACAAAGTGATAAAATGTAATATCATTCTCCTTTTTTTCAGCTATACCTCTTTACTGAAAGCAGGTAGTTATTGAGTACTATGGTGGCTCTAGATGAAGAAGATTTTGTCTAGCTATGGAAAGCATAGATCCACCTTTTTCTGTGGAAAAAAAAAAAGAGAAGAAAAAAGAAAAAAAAAGATTTAACTGTCTTTAGGTCAGATATATTGGATTCTGCTCTTACAACTTTACTCTTTAAAAAGCGCTGTGATCCTGCTTCCTGAAGAAAAAGGTGGTTAGGTCTACAAAAGATCCCAAGAAGCTGGGCATTGTCACCAAAGTATGAAAAAGTTCAAAGGCTCAATGTCATGGGTAGGATGATATTCAGAAACTCAATCCCCATTTGGGATTTCTATCTCGTTATAAAAATATTTACTCCTTAAAAAAATACACAAATGTAAAATACTACATTTTCTATGATATCCCCATTTACTTTCCAAGCATGCCGTTTGAATGTTGGATTGAATCAAAAGGTAAGGTACCTTTTATTTCTCTAGCAACTCTTGTGTGCTATCTTTCTGCTTCCACTAAGTTATCGCTTCTCAAAAGTCCTAAACATAGAGAAGCCAACTTAGAACAACAAGGGACTGACTTAAAAGCCATGAGGAAAGTCCTACTTAATATCTGCTTGTGAATACCACTGCAGTAGTAGCAATGCTCACTCAGGATCTCATCCTAAGAGATGCTAAGCACCATTTATTTAGCTATTTATTATTTATTTCTCTCAGCAGAAGTAGCAATGCTCAGAATCAGCCTCTCACATTACACCACTCTGGGCAAACTCAGCAGCACATAGAATTGGCACAGGTACACAAATTACACCCAAACTACATCCTGTGTAAATCACTCATGCCCTGATCTTGCAGAGACCTATATGCCTTCTTTCTGTGAGTTGACTTAAGTTGGTCTACACACAGTAAAGTTAGGCATATGTGATTTTGTTTGCAGGACTGGAGTCTTCTATTGCACCAGTAGAGGTTCTCTTCGTGGAGAAGGGCTTGTGCACACTTCTCTTGCTGGGGATTGAAAGATAATGTTGTGTTTATACAGCTTTGGAATACAGCCTGCACTTTTTGGAAAACAAGAAAACAAAGGTACAAAAAGAAGAAGAAAAACTAAGAGTGCTAAGGCAAACTGTCAAATGGCACATCATACCTACTTTGTCATTCATTTAGATAACATCACAAAGGCAGACCAGAGGAGTTCTGTAAACATATACCATACAGTACATCAGCCACGGGAAATTAAAAAAAGAAAACAACCCTGTAATTCTTTTCTTTCTGTATTGATATTCTTGTAATTGAAAGAGATTGCCTAGCCACTAATCATAATGCTGTGTTTTCTGATTTGTATTTTTCTTCTGTTAAAAAAAAAAAAGAATGAAAGTAAAATGCAGTGGTTTGCAAAAGAAACTGTCTCTGCAAATCAGGGACAACATGGAAGTGGATTCATAGAAACTTAGAAAATACGAAATATAAAAAAGTTTTGTTGGTTACTTTCTCCCAGTCTAGGAAAAGATACACTGAAAAGAGTTTTTTTTTTGTTTTCTTACAAAAGTTAAGGCGAGCAGTTTGTTGTGGCAAAATGTTATCACAGAACCAGTTTCTGACTCTACTTCTTTCTTGTATCCTTCCATACTGAAATTGAGAATATACATATGACTCCAAAAGCTAAACGGACAGGGAGTTTGCTTAATATAGAAGAACTCCCATAATGTTCCTTACGAAATCTCTCTCTGCTTGACTGTAGAGTGGACCCTTTCCTTTGTGTCTGATTGTGCATATATTTCCATAGGCGACTTTCTGTCTCAGGGGAAGGGGAAACTTGACCCATTCCGAAGCTCAAAGAAGCCCTGGAAAACTATTTACATTCATCAGCCTATGCTAATGCATTTGAATCCCCATATTGTTTGCTGCAGTCTAATGGCCAGAATGGAAAAGCTAATGTCCAGGCAAGTTTCTTGTACTTGCAGAGAAGAGTGATTGGAGTAAGCATGTTTAAGCTGGCATAGCTAAGGCCCTCAGAGTCCAGATTGATATATATTTTTTTTCCTGACCTCAGACATGAAACATCGATCCATCAAGACAAACCCTTTCCAGATAATCTTTGAAAAACTTCAGCTATTTTTGCTTAAATCTGTTATGGGCCCATTAACCATGGAGCTCATATGCACACATGAAAAACACTGGCCTTCTGAGGCACTCAGTGTTAACTACAGCTACTGAGCAGTAAGTATTTGGCAGGTTTAAGGTTTAAGGCTTGTGCTCTACTTCTAACCACTAAAGGGCCACTTCTAAACTCTTTGATTTGCCACCATTTCTCACTGACTTTATGACTAACATGGTGCAATGGTCTCAGACACACTCTGGTTTTAGGCCCAGTAAGTATCTCCCGGGGCTGTTTCTTTTAAGGGAGAAAATGATGAATATGTGGCTAATGAGAAGAAGATCTGTTGCGGGACCACATAGCTAGAGTTGTGTGGACAGACTGGATTAGGAGTGTTCAGAGTACAAATGACACTCCAAATATACCAGGCCTAGAGTTTTGGAAAAATCTGTCTTTGGGGAATAGAGGTGGTCAGGAAGAAAAAAGATGTGGTTGGGAAGACATCGGGAGGTCAAGGTGGCCAGGAAGGCAGGACTGCACCTGGACAGTATGGTATTAAAGGATTGCCTAAACCAGGAGGAGAGCACTGGAATATTTGCCTTTGAGCATCACTAGTACTGTCAACAGGCCCCCAGGTGAGAGAATTATTGCAAAGAGCACTGAGTGTGTGATGTTTGCTGGAGGAGGCAGCAGGCGCTGCCACTGAGCTGGGCAAGTCTGTGCATGAGTGGTGTTCACGATGCACGAAGGAGCCAGAAATGGTTTTACTGTCCTTACAAATTTATGTTACTTTTTTTTTTTTTTTTTTTTGTGCTTTGGAGTCCAAACTTGCCTATTCAAAGGCCTAATTAGCTCCCTGGGTAGTTTCGGCCATTGCAAGCCACTGTTTCCTAACCATATGAGCTGGGTCAGGTTATGGAGAGGTGGTAACAGCTGTGTGGGCTGTTCCTTGTCAGCTGGGTTGTGGTGCCCTCACCGGGTACATTGGGAGTGCAGAACAAACCATGAAATGCTGTTAGTTGGCATCAGCGATGGTCTCGGAGTTTGGGTACCACAGCCAAGCTGACAAGTGGTGATTTAGGAAGCCAGGGTAACTCAGTCTCGTGAGGTTGCTTATCCACACCTTGGCTTGCTGTGCATGAGGCTGCGGAGGTCATTAAGAGCACACTGGAGATGAAAACTCATGGCCTCATTTTAAGAAATGCTGAGTGTTTTTTTTTTTTTTTTGGTTGTTATCATTTAGTATTCTGGAAAAACAAACAGACAAAAAAAAAAAAAAAAAAAAAAACCAAGCTGCTATTTTCCAACACAGTTTTTAACAAGCAGCCACCAGACATACTATTAAAATACAAGATTGCTGCAGCCACCCTCCTTTCCTTGATAAAACTGTTAACCACAGAAGCCTGAGTGAAGTGATGATTTGCAGAGTTTCTGTTGGCAAGTTTGGTCCTTCTCTTATCCAAAACTCCCCAGGGAGGCTGAGGGAGCATATGGAAATCTATTATGAGTTAAATCAGGCCACTGTAGTGGGTATGGAGGCCAGTGTAATTTTTGAAGTTGTCATATTGATGTAACCTTCTTTTCCTAATCTACTGGCCTTTTTTTTTTTCCCCTCACAATCACCTGGATAGTTGTGAAATGTTATGATAACCAGCTCCATAATGATAGATAAGTGACCTAACACAGGATATAGCTTTTGCATTTTGTGTGTGTTTTTAGAGTGCCATATATCAACCACTGTCATGAACAAGTGTCTTTCCTACTGGCACAGAAAGAAAAGAGTACAGAGCAAGACCTCTGTTTAATCAGATGCTCTGGACTAACAATTAATGCAGTAAAAGCACCATCCAAGAAAGAACAGAAATATTATAGGAACCACCTCAGGCTGGAAAGAGGCTTTCTGTCGTTTTCCTTCTTTCTTTCTTTTTTTTTTTTAGTGTTTTTTTTTTCAGTTGCAGTTATTCTTTTTCTGAAGTCTCATAGTTTCAAAGTCACTTCAAAGTAATCTCCAGTATTTGTTAACAATACCAGAAAATATAAATCCTGATATTTAATCTCACTTCTACAGGTGTAATCCTAGATGAAGACTACTGAAGTAAGTGAAATTACACTTACATAAAGCCAATATGAGACAAAAATTAGGCTCATAATATCTTGCAATGAAAAAAGTTGGTTGCTTTTCCATTGTAGTTAGAATAAAAGGACCAAAACCAAAGAAACATCTACTGATTTTGGATGCTTTCTCCTTTTCACATGTTCAGTTTGAGATCTTCCTAAAATGCCCAAATTTCAGAGTGCAGATAAAAAATGCTGATAATCAAGTCCTTTTAAAATGCATCCAAAATCACTAGCAAATTTTGCAAATGCTTATCTTGTGGTTTTAGGCTCTCCTCCTGAAACAGCAGCTCAAACAAAACTCTGGCAGGCCTTTGCAGGAGTTTTACCTGGATAAGCATCACAGGATCAGACCTATCGTCTCTGAATAGGTAGGTGCACCACAGGTACACTCAATAAATGATACTTTCCCAAGAGTTACAAAACAAAAATCTGCCCCTATTCCCATTGTCAGCAATAAGAATTTCACTACCAATTTCAATGGGAACAGGGTCAGACTGTGAAGGAAGTTCATTTTCTATTCTAAGGAAATAGAAAGCAATATCTCTCATCCACTGGAGTTTAGCAGGAAAACGTTATGTATAAACATTGGCAGAGTTACTGAAAGGCAAGTAATTAGATCAGTGACTCCATCTCAGTTGGAGTGACAGCTGCATCTCTTTCATGTCAAGTTAATTTCAACTATAATTTAGGGAGATGAAGTACACATACAATACTGTAATCTGGAAGATTTATATAAGGCAAAATCATCTTTCATACATTTTTCAGAAAGAAAATTAAAGTCCACTTTTGGGTTTACCAATAAGCAGAAATGGCTGATGGTATTTTTGACACCTCAAACTAAACTGAAAAATTACTATAAAACAAAAATTATGAAAAAAATGTGGAAGGACTTAGCTGAGTTTTAGCAATTTAAAAAAATAAAATCTCCTAAGCCTTCCAACGAAAAATAAAAAAATAGGATCTATAACATAATTTTAAAATATGATTAAAAAACCCAAAATTTTTAAGGCTGTCATATCCAGCTGCTATGAAATTCAGAGTCCCACACAATCTTAGGAATCTGATCAAGCCTGCCAGATATCCAAAGAAAAATGTAAAAAGTGATTTCATCGTATATATAATATATATATAAATCAAATAAATATGAATACATTTGTTTAGTTTCTCATTTACCTCTCACTCTCTAATAGTAAGAAAAAAAAATCTCCCTGAACCCCGCTAGTAGTATGCTTGATGGGAAAATAACCATGTGTTCATCTTCCTGGAGAACTAGAAATCAAAGCAACCCAACTGCAAGGCAATGGAGGCAACCACTTCCAGTTCACAGTATTGCAGTTAGAAGTACAGTGAGGTCTAGGTAGGTGATGGAGCAGGTGTTGCCTGGAACAGGGAAGGAGGAAGTGTTCACATGACAATACAGCATTGACAGCGCTTTTTCTTTTGTGTACCTGGGGCGGCTTCCAAGGGCAGGCTTTCTTCTTTCCCCTCTGGAGACGAGGGCTCTGTCGTGTCTGAAAGAGGCCTGCCAGAGACCAGCTCAGCAGCGTTTCCATCCATGGTGGAGATGTCTGTCACTGTCTTCTCCCGCAGCGACTTCTCGTCATCTTCATCGATCAGGACCAATTCTGCCTTGATCGTTTCGTCATAGCCCAGCACTTTCTTTGTCTCCTCTTCATCATCGATGTTCTGGTAGCCCATAAATATCATGGTCACTGGCTGATCTGTGCCGGCCTCTGGGGCTTCACCACCACCACCACAGGATTTATCTTGGGGCTGAGGGTTTGCAGGCTGCCCTTTGCTGGGTTTGCGTACCATTTCCAGCTTTGCCTCCTTGAAGAGCATTTGCTCCTTCATATGGCTAAAGTTTCCATCTGCTATCACATTTCTGTCTGACACAGTCACCGTTTCATACCCTCCTTTTACACTTGATTGTCCAGCTTTTTGCATAAGTTCATCTACGTCCTTTGAGCTTAATTTATGTACTCCATTTTCTACCACTGTGCCACCAGAGTGAACCTCATAGACTACCTTGGTACCATCATCATAGACTTTGAATCCTTTTTGATGGGCCCCATCTGGGCCAATAGGTGAAGCAGAGACAATCTTGGTCTCTCCTGTCTGTTTGTCTTTCTCCACATTAATTTCCATGGTGTACAAAGCTTGAATGAAAACAAGAGAGGAAGTGCATGTTACAACAGAAAAAGCCAGTGAATGGTTAATTGCCAAACAAACAAAGAAAACTATGGTGTCCTTTTCCCTATCTCCTGTCTCTAAAGGGCCAAGCATTCTACGTTAGAGGTGGGACGCACACTGTGAACAGAGATAGTTATTGCACCACAGATCTTTATGCAGCTGGAGGCTAGGCACACCTGCTGTACACTGGAGACAGTCTTCCAGCTCACTCTGCATGGAACCATCTCTGGTCAATTAGAAGCGTGAAGAGCATTTTGGGTTAGGTGTACTTTTGACAAAGGGAGGTGACAGCATGCATTTTTCCCTTTTTGAACTTGGCTTGAGTTCAAAGAAACACGTCCAGTATCTCCCTGCTCTCTTTTCCCTTCCTATCATCAAACAGCCCATTAGTTGGTAACAAGTTTTATTTGATGCTAGTAACACACAGGTTGTTTTATTATCAATACTTTGTGCTTGCTTAACTCTTCCATTGTTGCACTCATAAATCCTACAGAGGTAAAGAACTATTGTTTACCTCTGGTCTACAGATGGGACAACAAACTCAGACAGGAATGCAGCAATTGCTCCCAGCAGACTTGTGGAAGAGTAGGTTTCTTGGCTGTCATACCAAGGTATTTACACTGTGACCTCTGCTTGCAGATTAAGATTGTGTAAAAACGACACTGAAGTGCTCCCTCATATTTCTGAATGAAACCCATTTCCAAAGGGGTTCCATAATTTCCAAAACAGGAAGCTGAAGAAAAAAATAACAATGAACTGCCATCTTGAAAGAAAGGATAAATACATGGGTAATGGATGCTTTTCGGGAATAGCAATGAAACATTTCTAGCTATTAAGGAGTCAGTAACGAGAAGAAAACTGTAGAGACCGCACAGTAGGAACAGAGAGGCAGTCTGCACCACTCTAACCCACAGTGAGAATGCACTCTCATTAGACAGATTTCCGAGGAAAAACGTGCAAAAGTTTCACAGATTTTCCCTAAGTTGTCACCTATTTAAGAATTCCTCATATGCAGAAGAAAACAATTTCATTTTTGAGGACATCCACAGACACTTGATTACAATTTACTACAGGACTTATCATGCCCATTTCCATCAATGAAGCTCGTTGGTATAATCATGATTTACCTTACCTGGGAGTATTACAAAACGATGTGTTTGGCTTTGTGATCATCTTTCTTTTTTAATGGGTACAGAACATCCCTTTCTCCAAATCAATGTAGCATGCATGTTTGTATTTAAAACATCATTACTATAAAAAAAAAAACACTCTGGTTTTAGTATCTTCCTTCACTTTGACTATTCAAAGACTGCAGCATTCTTTTGTATACCTAAGTGAAGTCTGTCATCAGAACTAGGAACCTTATCATGTTGTGCATCATGAACACCTCTATAACTCTGTACAGAAAAGTAATCTATTGGTGTGAGAACCTAGTGTGCAATCTGATTGGCAGGCCACCCAAAATTGGGCCTTGCTGCCTTGCTGTGAGTGAAAGGGTGAGCGCTCAGATCTACCACCTGATAGGGCTGATTTGATCAAATGCACTATCACACAAGCATCTTTACTGAGTTGGAGGATAGAGAATCCAGCTAAGAGAGTGTCCCAAAGACCATCTTTTATTCATGAGATTCATGAGTCTTTAGCAATCATGTCCCTGAGAGCAGGAACATCCATTTTCTTAAGGAAGTATAGATATTAAGCTTATGAACTCTCTCCTCGTCTTTGAGGTATGACAGCTGAACTACCTAAAACAGTTCCCCAGTAATCACAAGGAAGCTGCTAAGAAGATGGAGCCAAACTCTTCTGTGAGGTGCACAGCAGGAGGGCACACCTTGAAACAGGGGAGATTCAGGCTGAACATAATGATACCATCAAGAGGAAAACAGTTAAGCCATGGGGCAGCTAACATTGAAGGGCTATGAGACCTCAGTCCTTGGAGGTAAAGGTAAGCTTGAAAGGTAGAAACATGAGTGAGTAACCTATAATGTAGATGTTAAAGCTGGCACGTGGGCAAGTTTCTGAGTGGCAGGCAGTTAAACTGCGTTGAAGTTGAGCTAGGAGAGAGAATGAACATCTCCAGAACATCAGGTGTGGCAGGTTCCTGATATGTGCTGAGCACCTGAGCTGTGCAGAACAAGGTTACCTCTAGCCAGCTGACTGGCAGCAGACCACCTTCTCACTGAAAAGCTGCATCCCCAGCTCTCACTGGGGTTCTGAGCTTTTCCTCTTGTTTGAAAAGCAAAAGTTATCTGAGGCACAATTTCAGAAGACTGCTGTTTTTCCTTTGAAATATTCTTTTCTGACATGTTATTGCACATATTTTCAGTGCAACTTGCCACGTCCTTTTTAGCCTTAAAAAAATTCATTCAGCAGTGATGAATACCTGGTGGGGCACACAACTGAGGAGCCCAAATTCTGAGGCAGACAGGGGAAATTCAATATTTAAGCCACGTGGACTCGGTCATATTTAAGAAGGGCTGGAGGCTACATCTGTCTGTCTACAACAACCAGTACTGGAAAGCAACAATATCCTAAAAATCTGGAGGGTTTTGGGTGACAGTAGGTTCCAATGCTGCTTAGAAGACTGTGACTACTTAATGATCTGATTTAGAAAATTAGCCAGTGTGGTGATATCCATGTGTATTTGAAGTTTGCCTGATTTGCTTACACATTTGCCACTATTACATTATGATTTCTTGTGAACATTCTTTTTATGATTTCCGAGGCAGCTTTAAGATAGTGACATATAAGAGCTTTGTGACTTACCCCAGGGATGACATTAAAACTACTGGGGAAAGTAAATGCATAAATCTAAGCAAATGTTTTAGAGAGCTGTTCACTATTGAAATATGATACCACGAGAAAAAGGAACAACAGAATCTCGCTAATCTGTTTGCAGGCATAATGTTTGGTTTCCACAGGAAAACCCAGCATCACAGCTTCTCAGAAAAGTTACTAATGCTGTTTTCTAAAACTTCCTTTATTTAAGGAGACCTTATTGACTTCAAAATATGCTCTGTTAATGCAATACAAAACTATCTGATAACAGAGTTGAAACTGAAAGCAGATTTGGAGATGATGGTGTGTGTGCGTGAGTACAGTTTTCTATACAAGCTTTAATTAGAGCGTGACATGATGCAGTGCTTCATGACAAGATCCCAATGTGCATATGAAAGGGTTCTGCCTCTACCTGTAAGTGGGAAAGACTGTTTCTTTAAAAAAGTAACGTAACAGACTTTGAGCTAGGTACTAAGATGGATGCTTAAGAGACCACCTTTGAGAGCACACTGGATGCCTTTTCTTTACGTGACTGCATTCACAGAGTGTGGTTAGCAAGAAATATATAAGCCCTCCAAGTATTGAAAGAAATGATTATTTTATTTGTGTTGGCTAAATGAGATGAAATATTTAGGGAAAATTATGGCTGACCTTGCTTTAGGGTCAGATCATGGAAAGCCCATGTTTAAGGGAAGTTTTTGCAACACGTTGCAACAAGACCTCTGGATAAATAACATATGCTGTAGAAATGTACTATGTTTTATCTCCAGGTGATGCTTTGCCTTGATTTTTAACCTGCATTTCAAGTAAACCACCCTTCACTCACACTCCTTGTGATACCTCTTACCTAGCCTCCAGCAATTTGGTATTGAGATAGGGAGTACATTATTTAGAATAGAAGGATCTTGAAATTAAGAAAATCATAGTTTAACAACAGTATTAAAACATTTAGGATACATACATAATCTGAAAAAGAAGAAGAATTAGGAAATTCTCTGTATGACTCTAACTACAAAACACACTGCAATTCTTCCTTATCCTCCCCGAGAAGGAAGAGCACAATATAAATTAGTGTAAAATGATGCAAAAGTCACATATGAGGTCATGCAAGTGCCTGTGTATCATCTCATTTATCTTAACGGGGCTGAATGGGTACAATGAAGGAAAAAAAATATGGCCCTGATATCACACATAGGTATCGGAAGAGATGGAAAGAACACCATGTTTCTCTTCAGTAAAAACTGGACACATTTCCTATACTAGTCGTGTGTAGTTCAAACCCATTGTTTTGAGACTACTTGTTGCTGCTCAGCTTATTCACAAAATACAAAGCAAGTGGAATTTCCTGGCATTTAAATGATATCTGGACACCAGTCCCATTAAGGCAATATAAGAGCACAGAGTTCATGGCTACTGCTTGGTATTACAACACTAAGCTCCTCAAGACTTACCAGCTACTCTGCTCGCTCCGTCCCGCCCAGGAACTGGCTCTGCTGTTCGTGAATAGAGGGTTGGGAGTTCAGGGATCTGGGAGTAAATGTAATTTACTGCATCTGGTGTCAGAGAACAGGAAACAGTTAGGTTCGTGCTACGAGCACCAGTGGCTTCATTGCTTAGACAGCAGAGTGTTAAGTTATCAGCCCACACAATAGACATTGGAGCTTTGTACTATATAATTGGATCAAAGTAAACAAAGTGCAAAGTCACTGTCATGTGATTGGTGTTCAATAGACTAGCTGAGGTAGGAGGGAATGGGTGCAGATGACTCAAACTTTATGTCAGTTGAACACATCGAATTAATTGTCAGGAGGTTCTGGATTTATCAAGTCAGTGACCTTTAAAACAGCGTGTGTGTGCGTGGGGGGAAGGAGCAAGTTTAATGTGATACACACAAAAAACAGTATTTCAAATAGAAACATAAAAATCTAAATATGATAGTGTCAACTGAAAAGAAGGAAAAAGCATGTCTTTTGCACTGGGTGTTCTGACATTATTGCATTTGGTATTTTGTTCCTAAAGCTAAAGTTTAGGTTATAAGGAAATCCTCTCTAGGTACTGTCTGATATGGTGCCTGCTGTGATAATCAGTATGTGCAAACTCTTAGCAAACCCCCAATTAGTAGAAACACAGCTTAAAGAACTGATTTGCTTTACCTTTCAGCTTATGCTTGTGTAGCGTAAGCTGCGGACGTTCTTTAGAAGTGAGACTTTAAGGGAGATTTACAAATATTAGCTAAGCTTCCCATCTTAGGGAAGCTTAGCTAGGAGAGGTTTTATGGCAGAGTTAATGTAGCTAGTCCATGTGGTTCTGCTAAGGACTCAGAGTTAAGAGCAGAGCTCAGAGGAGAGATGTGCAAAAAGCTGGTTTTCAGTCTGTGTTTCGAATAAATGAACAGCAATAATAAAAAGATAAGAGTATGTTGCTTCCCTCCAAAGCCCCTTCAGCAGGAAAACTGGGCCTGTTAACTGTGATATGGTTCTCCAGCCTAACAGCCCGCAGTGTCCAGCATTGCTGCGTGGCATGGCCAGATGACAGCCACAGGCTTCAAGAGGACACTTCACCTCTGGAACAACGTATGTGACTTCAGTAAGGAACCTCTCACTCTTTACTCTGTTTTCTGTGCAAGCGGAGCATGGCACAGAGGCACAGCGCAAATTCATTCGGGAGAGCAAGAAAGTTACATAAAAGTTCAGTTTTTAGCAGACGAGTTTGAAAGTACTCAGCCAGGGAAATACTGTTTTAATTCATGCTTCAATGGACAAATAGGAGTCTTGGCAAATGGGCTTTTGTATATTGAATGCGTAGTATCTCCTGAAAGTTTTTATGTTCTATTTTTAGCAATACACCCTAAGAGAAATAATTATTTAGGACATGACTGACTGAGCAATGACCAGTAACATCTGCTTTCTTTCACAACTTGTCTGCTTTCTTGTCTTGATGAAAAATTGGTACAATGCTTTGCACTGTTATTTTAGGAAACACCATTAGCCAGTGACCAGGCCATTACTGAAGACACAAATCATTTTTTTTAGAAGAGTTTTTTTCAGACTAAAGTAATTTTTTTCAGGAGGACTGCTTTGAGGCACTGGAATAAGAAGGCAGTTTGTATTCCAGAACAGGAAGAAATCTGGAAAGGAATTACTCATCCCACAGAGTTTGTACAGCTGCAACACGAATTTCAGTACATGGTCACTCAGTGAATTAAGTGGCAGACTTATCTGTCCACCTGTGGGAATAATTAATAAATATCTGCGCTTCTTAACGAATCATTCAGACTTCACACCATGGGCAACAAGAAATGCAAGGGTGCAATTTTCCTCCCAGGGTCCAGCTTCATTTGGAAAAATCCTCTGAAAATGTTTTTCCAGTAATGGTACTTGGAACTGAGCTGACCATGTTGGCAGTGTGAGATTAATTCTACAGCTTGATAGTGTAATTCTTACTTTGACACTGATCAGATTAATTGATTATAACAAGTGTTTCCCATCTTGCCTTAAGACACAATATTGCTGATATTGATTTAGTTTAGAAACGTCTTTGGATATTACTTAGAATAAATACTAAAAATGTTGCTTCCTGTTTCCTAACTATCTCTAAGTACTGGACTGGAAAGGGAACAGTGTAGGAATGGGCTTTCTTTTGAAGTAACTTTCTTTTTCTTTTGAAGTAACTAGTGGTGCCACTTGTCAGAAATGGGACATTTGATTGGGTCTTTCTTACTCTATCAGCTCCTGCATTTCCAAAACAGAATGAAGAGGCAGGAACATGGTCATTTCCTGCTACCTTACTTTCAGCAAGGTAAGAGAGCTTTTTTAGAAAGATAAGACATAATTAGGATTGTTCACATGAGAAGTAGCATGGAACATAAAGATATTTGAACTCACTCTATTCAGATTTTTTTTTTCCAAAATTTGGTGAGTTACTAATATCTAAGAATGCCATAAAATAAGTTATGTGGCATTTTGTACTGATTAAAGCAAACTGCATTTCAGAATTATTGCATTGCATCATGTGCATTTTCCATATTATTAGACTGATAGGTCCTTTGCAAAGCATATAGGGCCAGAGAGTTCTTCAAGGTTGTGTACGCAAAACTGAATCTTCAAAACTTCTCAAAGTAGTTGCCACACAGACTTGTGGCCAGATATTAGATGAGCTCATTATTCGATGAGTTGGTTAACTTGAAAAAAACCCAACTACCACTAAAATCAGTGTCTAAAACCTGCAAATTCAACCTTCATGGGCAGGGCCTGTTCAACCAGCAAGGTCCTCTGGGGCTCTGCAGAGCCACACCACAGGGAATACAGGTTGCAGCCTGCGCACCGAGGCTACAGGGCTATGAAAACAGGGCTTGAGCAGGAAGCTTTTCTAACAGCTGAATAGCCTGGATCTGACTTCAGCTGAGCAACTGTACTGTAATTGTGGCAGTCACACACTTCAATAGATACAGAGCCAATAAAAGGGCTATTTAAAAATTTACAAGTGAAAACCAGTCACTGCTGAGTTTTTACAAGACATGAGGAAAGAAGGCAACAAAGATGTGCATTCAGCTGCTTTGAGGATGCGTTCATCTGCCTTGCTGTTTGGCTGGACTGCTGATGAAGAATGGAGCAGAGGAAACTGTAATGGTCTCTAAGCAATGCTTTGTGAGCTAAACAGTCCTGGCCAGTTTTCCAGACCCTTATCTTTGCCAAATATATGCTAATTCATGTCAACTTCAGGCAGAGGTTTCTACTTAAATCTTGGTTGAGGATTTGTGTAACACAGATTCCTAATGAAACTCTGCTGAAGCCAATTAAATTATACCATGAATTACTTTGCTGCATTGCGATTACTTTTCCCTTCACACTTCATGGCAAGGATAATTTCCTTTCGGACATGTCCTTTTTAATAACAACTTGTAAACTGTAGAGTTACTGTGATTGTGGCTTCTCCATGTTGGCTGAAGTAGCAATGTGCAGTTTGCATGTAAGTGGCCAAAGGCAGCAGGGGACAATGTCCCTTGAGGAAAACTCAGCAATCAAGGGCATCACACCAGATATTAATGTGGCTTTTATTTTATGCATACATAGAGCCACAGATACACAGGCACACAAAACAGATGTTTGCATTGCATTTGTTAGAGAGAGAAGAGTTCACAGGGCTTTGTCAGTGACCCAAGCTCACCAAGCTGCTGGGGCACCACAGGTTGGCAGAAACACAGCTGTGGGCGAGAAGCCCATATACTCCAACTTTGGCTTTTCCATTCTGCCTTCTGTTGTGTGGTGACCTGTTGGAGGCGGAGCGTGCTCATACCCGTGAAAATGTAGGGTTTGTGCTGTTTGTGCCTAAATGAGCTCGGAAATGCTCATTTCCAAATACAGCCAGCTTCTGGGAAGGTTCATGCGACTCGGTGGGAAGGTCAAGAATGCCCACCTATTTGGCCAGCACTGCTCACTGTTGCTTCTTCCCCTTTCCTCTGAACGCCTGCAGCTTTGCTTTGCTTTGTGCACACTCAGAAGCTGTGCCATTGTTATATATGACACTAAAACATGCACAGGAATATGACTGTGAAGCAAGCCACAGCGTCACCACATTTAGAATAAATGCAGGAATGGATACAGAGGAAATTAATGTGAGATTTATGTATATGACAGCAATTGATGAAGCTGTCGCAAACCGATGGCTTCGTTTGTTGGTTTGGGTTTCTGTTTTGTTTTCCTCTAGTACCCATTTAATGGCTGCTGCTGTTTTCCCCTAGAGGGAGTAATGAATGGATGCCAGGCTGATTGCTGATCTCTACAAACACTGAGACTGCTACAAGACAAGTCCTACACGTTTTTTAAAGGAGGAAAAGTCTATTATCAACTCTTTCTCAGTTAGTTATATACTTTTCTATGCCTGATGTGATCAGCTGCACTCACAGGCTGTTGTCAGCAGAAAATAAAAGACTTGCTCACTTTTTTACTATATGGAGATGCATAGTCACATCTTGCCCTCTTTCGTGCATAGGCCTGTGTGAGGATGATGGCTTGCACCTAGATCTTCTCTAGAGCAGCAGAACACAGTTAGCTCCATAGAACTGCTTAGAGGATGGCCTAGGCCCATCCTTGAGCATCTCATAGTCTCAGCTATGAAGGACCAGTTGCTGAGAAGAGATATAACGAGTAGAGAATAGTGCTAGTTACTTTAGCTATATTCCATGCTCCCTTTGTAGGGATAATACACTTGTTCTGCATGTACAACTTTTTCTCTTGTATTATTTTTCAGCTTTCTGTCAGTTCTTCAGAAATCCAAGGTTATCCTTGTTTCTGCCTCAATTTGTAAGAGAATGGTCTGCTGAAAGCATGTAAAATCTGAAGAGCAGATTTGATTCTTTCTGAACCCAATGGGGTATGGAGGGAAAAAAACGTGGGAAAACTACGGTTTCATATTTCTAACTAACATTTTTATCACTATGCATCTAAAGAGATGTGTCTTGCAGGAGTCACAAAGGCTCCTGAACACTTGGGAGGGACCCCAAGGCTTGTCCAGGAGGGACCCTGTCCTCCTCTCTTGAGCTGTTCATGAACTGCAGCAAAACTCACCAGAGGCACATCTGAAGGTAATTAAAATTCTGAAAAGAAATGGAGACTTCTGAACTGGATCTTTAACTTAAAAGGGAAGACCTTTTTACTAGTTAATATTAGCTCCTGAAAAATGAATCTTCCCAAAACAAAATGTGTTTTTTACTACATTTGATTTACTTCTTTTGGAATCTTCTTTCTGAAACACCATTAATTAATTTTACAATAAATTAGCAGTACTGTAGCAAAAAGGTAGCAGTAGCTGAGTTGATCAACATTTTTCATAGGAACAGTCATTGCTCTTCTCTAGTCAAAATTCTGAAGATCACTTTGCATATCTGCTTCAATCAATCAACCACAAGAAAAAAAGGCCTTGAGATCTCTGCTATCTCCAGACTCACTCCTGAATTTTAGGTTTCATAACTTTGCAACCCCAAGATATGTCTAAAGGTTGCTTCTGTGTTCCCCATGGTAAGTACTTTCAAGATGTAGATAGATGCTCTTGCCTGAAAATTGCTGCCTGCAGCTACAATATGTGCAAAATTACTTGAGAAACTGCTCCCTCAAGTAGCTTGAATAGTACTCTGTCTCTCTTCCATACATCTATTATAGACTTGGGAGATGGGATTTGCTCTCATGCATGTAAAATTTGCTAATGGCATCACACTCTGAGAGGCTGCAAGTATGGAATGAGAAGTCAAATGATCTTGACATTTTAGGGCAATTGTTGTAACGGACTGTTGTTAAGGAGCATTTAGGAGTCACGTGCATTAATATAATATGGAGAATGATTGAGGAGACAGGAAATGTATTTGTAGTAAATTGTGAATTTAATCTTGAGATCCGTAATAAAATGTTGTTACAAAAACATACTTTAGCTTGGTTTCATGGAACACTATATTTGAGACCAAGAGATACTTTTTCTAATCTAATCTAATCTTTCAAAGAATTCAGTGATTTTTGAGTCAGCTCATATACTACACTGTGATTTGTTTTGTGCAAATGTGCAGTGTATTTATCAGGATGCTCCTACATATTTCTCATGTTTGCTCTAAGAATGGGCACCTGGTTGACTTGCTCAGCAGCCAGAGGTCATAGTTCTGACCTCAATATTTTGCATATGGCCTGTTCAAAGGTGTATACTAAAAATGAGTCTCTGGTACACAGATTTGTCTGCAGATGGATCCACTGAGTGGCATTAAAAGGGTTCAGCTACTTGAGAACAATCCAGATTTTTTGCTCACTCATTCACGTAGACTTACAAATCAAGACTTAGTGTCATCAAACATATTCAGGACACTGAACTCATAAACCGGGAATTACTACATCCTCATCCATCTATGCAAGTTTTTCTTCTTGTCAGAATCATCGCACAGAGAATATACCAGTGAAGCAATCTAGTATTAATCAAAAACAGGTTGATCTTGTAAATTAAGAAGAGTCCTCTTCTTTGCATTTAGCTTTGCATTTATGATTACAGTATGTGCACACGAGAAAACTGATTGTTTATCAGGTGAAAAAGAGGTCTGTAGTGTGGATGTCATGTGGTGAAAGAAGTCAATAACATGGAATTTATATGATGATGGTTTTAAATCATCCATGCTTTTCTTTTCCCTTAGATGCATATAAAAATAGCTGGAACTTTGCCAAGGAATACTGTGTCACGATAATAGTGTCATTCGTGTTTGCACCAAGTAATACCAAATAAATGGTTCTAGCAAGAAATATGAATGGCATAAATAGACTAATCCTCATATTTTAAAACTCTGCAACAAAGTCTATTAACAACTCTTTTAAAACCCAAAGCTATACAGTAACATAAAGTCACTTACCACCATCCTGGTGCGAGAAACTCTGCAAGAAGAAAGAAAGGAAAAAAAAATTAGTTAAACCTTCCATGTTTTGGATGAAATTTGCTTGGACTTTATATTTTTATACTAAGTCTGTTTTTATGGTTCTTTGTCACTTCTTTAAAATGGGGTAACTAACTGGTGATGTAGCTAGTGAGGTTTAAGCGACTAGATCAAGGGTTAAGTGATTACAGATCAAGTGAGAGGAACCTGGTGTTACTGAAAAGAGAATATTTGCTTCATTGTAGGCAGTAACATTCAGAAATGCTGTTTGTGGCAAAT
The DNA here is from genome assembly GCF_059628265.1 of Tinamus guttatus. Lineage (NCBI taxonomy): Eukaryota > Metazoa > Chordata > Aves > Tinamiformes > Tinamidae > Tinamus > Tinamus guttatus. The sequence goes on along the minus strand of NW_028288944.1, from coordinate 797,638 downwards.
TACACTGTTGCTGCATGTGACTGAGGAAAGGAAAGTTTGTGATGCCTTTCCGGGTCCTGCTGACAACAGTATGGCCAAGTCTCACATGGTTTCACTGAAAGTAAACTAGGAAAATAAATATGAAATCTTGTTTCAAAAAGCTGAAGTGGGAAGGGAAAATCCAAATAACCTAACTAAAATAGATCTGGCAGCTTTATATCTTTTCTGGTCTTCTTCATGCTGCTTTGAGTTTTTTTTTTTTTTTAAATACCTTTTGCAAGTCGTCAAAGGATTGCTCAGTCTCCTTTAGCTTCTCCAAAATGATTCGTTCTTTGGCAGATATTTGGGATTCCTCACTTTCTAATTTCTCTATTTCTTGTTCCAACCTAGGGAAAACATACAGACATACATATACACACAAAAATAGAACATGAAAATATTATTTTAGTAAGTCCTAGTTGCCTAGATATTAATTAGCATTTCAAATGTCATTAGGAACACTTTTCATAGTCACTGTTCATAGCTCTTTCCTAGCACATGAAGCACATGAATTATTTGTAAGTTAGAAGGATCTACTTCAGAATGACAATAATTATTATCCTGTTCTGCAACACACATTAAGTTTATTTGAAAATACTTCAGTGTTCCTTCACTTCGGTTTATGTACCATCTTTCATGCATGCACTTTCATTTTAAAAAACACAGTGCTGGAAATGACTGAAAATATGCAGTAATAATCAGAGGAATAGGTGTCTTCTAACACTTCCTTACTACAGACAGTGAAACTTGAAACAGCTGCTGGAAGCTGGCAGTCACCCACTTGAATGAGCAGTATTTCTTGAACCGCTTTGCTCACTCCCCACAGTAATATTCTAGGATAGCCCAAAGCAGTGGATATAGTCAAGATTTGCACAGTTACTTGGTGATGGTAGGGGCCTCAGAGCCATCAAATAATAGAAAACACAGGCTGTGTGGAAAAGAATTTTGTTCTTTTTTAGGCAACAGAAATTCGGCACTCTTACGGATCTTGTTGAGAGCTAATGGCACTCACTCATTTCTTAAGAAGTGATTTATTCTAATTTTACATACACTTAACCAAAAATGTACAGCATTAGATTCTCCATTACTTTAACTCAAGTGTTCTTTTATTTCCATGACTTACGTCAGTACAGGAACTCCTTCTCTCTTTCTCTCTCTCTGTTTTTATGTATACCACTATATATCGCTTTGTTAAAAATGATATGTAATAGGAGCTGAGGTGAATATCTGTAGTCAGAGTTGGTTAATTAAGAGCTTTCTTTGCCTTGAAGTGAGCTGGAGCTGTCCAGACCTTGCCACACCATAGCTCTGTCAATATGATGTATCACTGCAACCTGGGACTTTCATTAAAACAGGCGGTCCCACATTCATGACCATTTGCTCCTGCCTTTCTGAGGTGAAAGACCACAGCACTGATCCAGTTAAAGCGACATTATTCTTGCTTTTCTTCAACCCTACTCAACATACGACTTCGTAAATGCTTGTGCACAGGGCAGAGGGCAAGGAGAAGGTGACCATGGGCAGCCACGGAGGAGACAGGGAGGTGGCTGCGCCCCTCGGGGACTTGCTAGCTTGAAGAGTTGGTGAAATGAAGGCCTTGTTCAAATACCGAAATGTGGGTGTTGGGGTCTAACCTTCAGCAGCCACGTGGGAAAGTTTTGGATCCTTTCTGGTCACACAGAGAGGAAAGGTACGTGGCATTTGCTGAGAGCACTTGGCAGCAGAGAGAGGCAAAAGCATTGCAGCTACAAACTCTGTGTGAAAAAGGCAGATTTTGCTCTCCTGAAATACGTAAATGCTTAATAGTCTCAGAACCATAATGGGCTGTAAAAGTGTAATTTTTCCTTCCTAAAAGAGAACTCCCTCTCCAGTGTAGAAATGGCTTAATTTCGGTATTTTTAAATGAACTGTTGGAAAACCATTGTTCCAATGCAAAAAATGTTTTCTTCAAATGAATACTGAAAATGTAAAAATATAGTATTGAAACAAAATTTCAAAAAAAAAAAATTCATCTGTTTTTCTCCACAGAATCTTTCTTTGAACAGCTACTGATGTGAAAAATTCACTTGTCCCTGAGGTCTGTTACTGCCATGTTCCTGCTTAATGAATTTAGAAGTCAACAAAAAGGTGATATTTTTTTCCCTGTCACTGGAAATGGTCAGTAAATCCATGCGCATTTATACTTTACTACTAAAGATGTTTGAATTATACTACTAAATGGTCTATTGAAATTACACTGTGGAGTTGGATGAGTAGGGGTTTATTGCTACTCTTCCCTTCTTGCTAAGTGGATTCAGCAGCATTTGGAATACATATTCTGTGGCCTGCTACATTTTACTAGCCACATGACCTAGGAAGAGACTGGAAAACAGGAGTGCATAAAATTCAGCACAACAAAAGAAGTCCTTTGTCTTTCAAAAGGGCTGGACATTAGTTAATTGTTTATGACGATGAATCCAATGTGAACGTGTACAGTGTAAGGCAGCTCACTCAATGCAAGGTTATCAGCATCCAGACTTCTTATAATTTGGGGTGATCCTAAATGCATCTTTTTGTGCGCAGTTCAGAACTATAAGAGGTTCTTTATGATTTATTTACTGTCTCTAAAAATATTGTTTCAAAACCACACAGAAGAATTGCTTGGATTTATACTTTTTTATTGTTTGGCTGCTTGCACTTTTGTTTTTACTTCATTATCGCTTAGCCTCCTTTCTGGTTCACTTCCTATGTCTCTGCAGCATTCATGTCAGACTACCTTTACCTTTACAACGGGTCAGGCAGACACAGCACTAGAACACCCTCTTTTTTGACAATGCATCTTGTTCACTATTTTTTGATCCCTTTTTCATTTCCTTTTAGAAGCAGGAATAATAAATTACTAAAGAGGAAATGAATGGAAGTAAAGCTGCCATGATTCAGAGAAATGGGTAGAATTGGTATGATCACAAATTAAATAAGAAAATATGCGATGTGTACAAAGAGTACAAAGTACCAAAGAAATCAGCACAGACAAGCTACGAGTCTCCCAGTACCTGTGTAGAATGAGCCTAGTCCTGGAGAAATTGACATAACGTACTGAGCTCTTGCTTCTGCTCTTCCTAAATGTTTCAGGAAAAACACTACCAACTCAATAACGTTCAGCCAGAGCTGACCTGCTACACAGCAAAGGGATCATTTTCCAAGTAGCAAGGTCCAGAAGGGGTCATTTTATTTCTTTTCATTTAATGCCACACCACTTCAGTCTGGCAAATTTCTGTTCTTCAGCAGGGACTTACTGTTCTCACCCTCTCCTTTTGACCACATTCTTACATAGCGGACCAGCAATAAAAATGTTAATAATAACACAAACCAAATGTTGTTTTGCTGCCACTGTCTTTTTTTTTAGTGAATGTCGTATCACCAAAATTGCTGGGTGATAGGAATAACTGCCCACTTTTTTTTAGTAACAATATATGCAGCGCTCATGCAGATTGCGACTGAAAAACAAAATGCACTAGTATCTTTTTGGGGGAATATGCTCTATTCAAAATATAACCAGTAATAAATTTATCTAGAGTACACATATGCACATACAACTTACACTAAACACTTAACTTCTTCCTGTGTAAATCTGTAAAATATTCAATAATATCCTTTTTGTCTAGCCTGGTTTGAAAAGGATGTGCTTTAATTGTCATTCGACACCTGGTAAGGAAGTCTTACAATTCCCTTGCTCCTGGCTTCTTAATGGATTTCAGGCTGGAGTGTGAAAGATGGCAACAACAATAGTCAGCAAAAGAAAAAAAAAAACAGTATCTGGAGTGCTGCAGGGAATAAATAAAAAGGATAATAGATACCAAGATAGGATAGAAACAGTGTGAAAACAGACTGTTAATATATCTGCTTCTTGGCTGAAGTAGACATCTGATAACTGGAATTTATGAAGCTGTTTCTATAGGAAAAAAATGGTCACGGGCTAAGGAGCTGCTTTGGCACAGACACATTTTTATAATCAATGTACACAGAATCCTGTTTTCCTGAATATCACAGAAACAAACAAGGGAGATTTAATCATTTAGAAATCTGTTTTGCTGGTGGCTTGCCTGTCTCCTAGCTTCCTTTAATTGATGGCTGCCATAAAATGCCTAATGGTATAACAATATTTTTAAGTGGTGCGATTTCCTTGGCTGTAATGGGCCGAGTTCCTCTTGCCACAGCTAAAGTTCCACTTCCTTGTCATGAGGACCTTGAGACAGGAAAGAAGTAATCTTGACAGTACCTCTGGGTAGTGCCGGGCTATTCCCAATAGTGCGGTAAGCAGCGAATTCTTGGCTTCTGTCTTCTGGAAGCACCTGACCCTAACGCACCATGAGGAAATCCAACGCTCCTCCAAGATTCCTATATCCTGATGTGGCGTCTTGGAGGCTGGAGTGACTCCCCCCTCCCAGCTAGCAACTGTTAAACCACGTAGGGTCCTTTGTACTGCTCAGGTCTAGCACTGAGAAGAGCAGTCAAATAACACAGGTGGCATGCCTTGAGGGACATTAATGGTGCTGCCCCTCTATGAAGGAGAAGCCCGCCTGAATAACAGAAGAGAGGGTAATATTTAGGCATCTCGTCCTTTGGACATCATTTTGTTGTCAGTAGTTGTCTGAAGACACCTTGATGCCCTGGTGAATAAGATCCCGTAAAATATGGAAGGAACATCAAGGGGTCCAACCTCCAGCTCAAAGCAAGGTCAGCCACAGAATCAGATTAGGTTGCTCACGGCTTCATCCCTTTTGAAGGTCTTAAAAATTCCAAGGATGAAGGGAAAAAAATAAGGTTCTTTAAGACTACTCACAGACTTTTTATTCCGTGGGTGTAAGACACCAAAATTCACACCAGAATAGTTCAATGCTGCACTGGAAGAGGGTAAAGCAGACAGCTAAAGGAAGTCTGGCCCATATGTTTTTTCTGACTTTATCCCAATTAAAGATTGTCACACTAGTGAAGCAAGGCAGGCAGTGCGAACAGGAGAAGAAAGAAAATAGTGAATGAAAGAATTAAGTCAATGATTAAGGAATAAATGGTGAATGAACTGCCCTAGAGACATAAGGCGCATCAGCAAAAGAGGCATTGGGCAACAAAAAAAGATTGCTTAATTTTGGTGGTGAAGAGGAGAATTAAGCAGGAAGCCCTAAAAGCTGAGGATGGAGAAAGGCAAGGTTGGTCCTCTGGGGGATGAGCTTATGCATATGTGTCTGCGTGTTTATGTTTAGCATTCAGAATCTAGAAAACATCATGTTTGCATATATAGCTGATTTTTCTGCTTCAGGCTGAAGGTGAAGGATTCACTTTCTGTAAGTGAAAGATTTTTTTCTATTTCCCATTCTAATATATCAAAACCTACAAACTCAGACCATGGCTCAGACCAACCAACAAGAGGTTGAAACACAGTGGCTCTTCTGAATAAGAGGTCTCCTTGTGCCCTTACCTTGACCCTAGGGACTGTGAGCAGTGTCTTCCAATGGTCTCATGTGACCAGAGCAGAGTCAAACTGCTTTGCAATAAGGACACACAAATCCACAGTCAGCAAGACTATGCCTCAAGAAAACACAGCCTCCACTGTCCACCTAATTAACTCAGACGTGACTTGTGGAGATATCTACACTTGGGAGAAAGCTCAGCAGTGTTTTGTTTTCATTACGAGTAAGGAGAACAGCCACAGATTTATGGATCAATTTCTTTAGTTTGTATTAGATCTGGATGCAGGATTGCACCCAACAACATGAGAAATGCTCGTATCATTTCTGCAGCGAATATAGAAACAATAAAAAGTTTCTGCTGCACACACACTCATGTCGGTGCAAAAAGAAAAATTCATCAGCCCCAACAAGAAAAGCGTGTAAGAATTCAGAACTTAGGAGGAAAAGAAGAAAGACTTTATCAGAGTAAACCCTTGAAAGGAAAAGATGAGGGATTCATATGTAGGTTGGTGGATGGTTCTGCTGTAGGCTAATTGTTTTGCCATTGCTTTACAGACAGCCTAATTCCACCTGAGAAAGCCATAAAGAGGCCATGGGCCTGTGTATCAAAAACTAAGGTCTAGGAGAACTGACACTCCTGGGATATTAAAACTGGCATTAAAATGGCACATTCGCAAGGAGAGAAGTCCTGTCCTGACAATGAATTCAAACCCTGCATAACAAATTGAATGCCTTTCTTATAGCCCTGATGGGGCTTTTGAACAGAGGGCCACATCAGAGAACGTGGAAGGTTTTCCTCCGGATAACAGAGGCTCCATGGGCCAGACTCACCTGTGGCAGGCAGAGAGCCACACACTGTTTCCTCAGAAGAGCACGGATTTCAAAGCTCCCCCCATGGGCCTCTCATTCCCGCTTCCTTGTCACTGTAGCTGTTTTGGGGGCTGCAGAGTACACCGTACCCGTTACCTTACCTGGGCTCAGAATGATGTTGTATGTACCCAGGGCAAGTCATGTATTAATACTCGTTTTAGTTTCTGCATTGGCTCAGTTTTCTGAGCGTTCCCTGGCAGTTGTGCGAAAAGCAGCTGAATCATTTGTTGATGTCACTATCCCTCCACAAACACTCAGTCCTGACGGCAAAAACTGCTTGATTTCAGGTCTGTTTCAGGATTTGAAATGGGATTCCCAAGCTGGATAATTCAGTGACTCTTACTCTAGCCTTTCTGCAGAGCTCATCCTTCCTGAATAGCTCACCTTCAAAGAGGAAAGCTGGCAGTGCACATCTCATGATTTCCAGAAGGATGCTGTTTACAGAGTGCAGCTGCTAATCAAAAGCAGGAAGTTTATTTAGCATCTTTGAAAAAGGAAAAACTCCATGACTTCAAAGACTGAGAATGCATTATCACCAATCAATGCTTGTAAATGAGATTCAGCGAAGATGCTGAATTAGTTTCTCTGGTAATCTGCATGAATCTTCCTGAATACATATGAAGAAAAAACACTCCCTTCACAGGAAAAAGCTGAATCCTGGTAGCAGTGAAAGAACTTGGGGAAAGGAGAAACTCTGCTTAGTTCCAATTGCTGTTTAGAATAGATCTATAGATATTCACATGCAGTAAAATAGCTAATACTTTGCATCTGGCTGATTTAAGACAAGGTTAATCTGTGTTAGGTTAGCCAAATCCAGATGTACATGTCAAGCACTATCTACAGGATTTTTTAGCTAAACGTGAGAAGCAAAGCTGAACTATCTTTATCTTGAGTAAAATGTTGTCTGATCAATATGTAAAAGGTTTTGCAAGTTAATATAAATGCTTTAGCCTGGAATTTCAGAAGTTGCATGTGGAATAATGCAAAATAGAGCCATGCCACTTTCCTTGCCAAAGCAGCAAGGTGTTTGCTTCCTAATTTATGCCAGTTGTTTGTTCAGCGTAGCTTTGAATTTTAGCATTGCAGGGGTCCCATCATTCACTGGGGTCCCTCTTCCACTACCTGAAACTGCTTTTTCAGAGTCTCTATTTCAGAAGTGTATTATCTCATTCTAGCATTATCTCCTCATATCACCTGAAACACTCTTTCTCCCAGGGCATCTACAGCCTACATGTGTAAGCAAATTTTACAAGTCAGAATGTCCCATGAGCAAATTCTTCCAGCCTTGTTCAAATGTCACCACCTTGGGAGAGATTATACCCTTCCTGGAGCTACGTTGCACTGCTTCAGGAAAGGGCAAACCACTAAGTGGAAATTAGAGAATTATTATGCCTCCTATGTTTGCTCTTGCTCTGAGGAGGTGCACATTTGCTTAACGCTCCTTTGGAAATGACCTCACACTCTGCCTGAACTGGGTTTCCTGGTCAGTGACCATCATGTTGAAACAGCCCACAGTACACTTACCTTCTACCAATCTCCTTGTACTTGAGCAATTTGGTTGGTTAGAAAAATCCTGTCCAGACTCTGTAGGGCTTGGCAGACCTTAACCTCTTTATTTCTCTGACCAGTGGAGTAAAGGCCCTGATAGTTTAACCTGGTCTGGTAGACTATGGCTTTTGATTTATCCACCTCTTGGAGCATCTCTTTTTCAAAAAAACAATAGTAAAAATTGTCCTGTTTTCTTGTCCTTGCGCTGTGAACTGCAAATGGGTATTTAGACTGGAAAGAACATAGCTTTTCTTCATGAATCTGGGTTTTGTCTCTTCACCATTGTTTCTGTTTTCTTCTTTTTCCCAACCCAGAAACACGACAAGCCTTTTTCCTTTCAAGCTTCTTGAATCAGTGTCCAAAACATTGCAATAATGTAAATGAAGTGAGAGCCATGATACAAAACATTTTGCACTGCACAAAGCCAAAGAGTTTGTTGCATCCGGATAGGCAGGGAGTTTGTTTGTTGTGAGAGTGTTATGTTATTAGTACTGGAATGCTTAATTTGCTGTTTTGTTGGCTTGTACCAGCTGGGATAGTAGGAAAAGGGCAGGAAAAATAACTCAGTAATTTGAAAATTTAGAAAAAAAAGAAGATCCCTGTGCTATTTGGGGAACTGTAATTGGAAATTATGCTGAAGCCTTAGAAAAGACAATAAATACCAAAGACGCTTGTGTGCTCTCTCACAGCTTCAAATGAACTTGTTTGGACAAGCAGGACTACACTTTGTGGACTGAGAGGGAAAAGTAGTCTGTGTGAGTGGCGGAATTTTCCTGGGGCTCTGAATGCAGGGAAAGCTGACAGAGAGAGAAATGCTTTGGAAAGAGAAGCTGGCATGGAGAGGAGTTCCTGGGATGCCTGAGGACACCAGGTCTTGCTGTCAAGAGAAGGACAAACATGCCTGGGTGGCTCATGTTCTAAAAGCCCCTTTCCCCTGTGCTGTGCTCTGCTCCTCTCGGTGAGAGGCATTTCAGCCTCCTTCCTGTGAACACCAGGAACAGGCTCCAGAAAGGGAACAGCTATTGCTGCAAAGCCCAGCACAAAGCCCAGGTAGGCTGAACCCAGCGAGGCCAGGAGAGGAGCAGGGGTGCAGCCAGTCCCACAGGAAACAGCTTGCTCACACAGGGTAGCTACGCACGTGAACATTCATTTAGGTTTAGCAGCAGACACTGGCCGCTCAGCCATACAGTGGGCTGTGTTACTTATAGCTTGGGAGAAGCCCAAAAGAAAGGGAGTGCTATACAGGGATGCTCATTCTTCCATAGTGTAGCAGTACTAGCTACTACAGTGCTATCCAATGTCGGTATGCAGTCAAAAAGTATTTGAGACTTTTATGCAACATCCATCTCATAAGCTGCCACAAAATGAGAACGGCTATATGCAATCCAGTGCACAAAAGACCACATCCAGTTATCCAGCAGCATTACAAGAAAGGCAGGAAACTCAGAAAAACAGTGCAGATTTTTGCTCCACTTAAGAAACAAAACAAAACACCCCCCCAAAAAACAACAAAAAGAACAAAAAAGACTGCTAAAAGTTTTTGCCTTGAAGAGTTTGCAGCCTCCAATGCACCGATGAGGGAAGCTCTTTTCCTTGCTCTGTCACAGGGCCAGCTGATGCCTGCAGCGAGGAGCTGTAAGGGTCATGTGGAGTGTGGTACGGAGCCCACACCCCAGCTTGCTTTTCTCAGGTTATACCAGAATGACCACAAAGGCAGGATGTCTAATAGCCTGTTGCTGCAAGGTGGGCCTAGCACCAGGAAATGGTTGTCCTCTATAGAGGCCTAAGATAGACACTGGCCATTTATTTTCTGTCCTTGTTTGAAAATTGCAGCTGTCTCTGGATGGACTGAAACAGAAATGCAACAAACCCCTGGAAGCTTACAGTCCAAATCACAAGGGAGGCAGCAGGAAGTCTGCTGAGGGAACGACCTTCTTCTCTTCCTATTCAGTGTTACCAAATCCCACCTACCCTCTGGGGGGAATCAGGTACCTGCTGCAATTGAGGCTTTTCCTCACTTTGTCCTGGGAATCACTCTTTTCTTGAAGACGATTGTTATTTTTTTCTTGGGAATGGCCAGAGCTCTGAGGGACAACCACCCAGGCTTAGGTGATACTTCCTCCCGCACTTTCCTGAACTGCAAGTCCAAGGAAGGTGGTCCCTGCCTGCTTTTCCAACGGGAGCTGGGTACCGCTGTGACTGCTTGCAGAGCCTTGCAGAGAGCCACAGTCTTTCCACTTTCTGTCATCAAGAGGTCATAGCAAAGCAGCAGGCTGGTGGAGGGTGGGTACACAGGGGACAGTGAAGGATGAATGCCTGACAGAGTTGCATACGTCAGGATGCTGGCTTCCATGGTATGCCCATGGCTGGTCATCTGGGATCTGGGTAAAATCTTCAGTAGTGAAGCACATTTGGATCTGAGGAGCTTGCATGTACTTCAGGACACTTTCTGGTTGAAAACCAGGTCTTTTATTTCCATGCAACACAAGATTTAAGAGTAGACACCAAGCAGGGCCTTAGGAAACATGATATGTTTACCCAACTTGCCCTAAATCTAACTCTGATCTCTGGAGTTTCTTTGCCCTGGCAACTTTGCTCAATTTTAATGCTTCTTGCAAGCATATACCAGCCCCAGAGACTGCGCATACTGGACAGAAGCGTTAGAATGACTAGCTCTCTTTCAGCTTGCCAGAGCTGTACAGGTTTCCTGATTCAAGTTATCTCCTCAACCTGAACATGCAGACACTGATTTCTACTAACACACTACAGAAGAGCAGAAGTCAGGGAAACATACTTTAAGCCAGGCCTTGCACATATCCTTTTATCATTCCATTCTTTTCTTTCATTTGCTCTTTCTTCTTCTACCTCCTTTTCTGAGGATTTCTTATCTTCATCACCACTTCCTTTCCCCGTACTCCATACCTGCCTGTCCCTTCTCTCATAGTCAGTCTCTGTTCCTTTTATTTTTCCTCCAAATATGTCACCTTCTTTTTATTGAGCTAAGCCAAGTACGCTCATTTTTGACTGACTTGTTAACTAACATTAATATCTACTGCCTACCTCTCCTGTACCTGTAGTACCTCTCCATGTACTAAAAGTTATGCTTTTTAGTAAAGAGGCCTTCAGAGCACAGGGGATCATTTTTCACAGTGAACCAAGAACTCTTCCCAGCTTCTAGGATGAACCATGTGTACAATCTTAAAATTCTGTGCAAGGGAAAAAGTGTCATCTACAGCTGACAGGAACAGCTGTACTTGTACGTGCACTCTTGGCACAAAGTTTTAGGCATATACATATATAATTGCCTAAAAATTACCACTGACCTTTTGTTCCATTTCTGTTAGACATAACCTTGGGAAATGATCATATAGACTGCACCAGTGGGGCCACAGGTGCTGAGAGATGCTTAAACAGATGTTACTGGAAATGGACCATTTGCAGTCTCTGTATTAAATGAGTACTTTGATCTAAAAGGACCTGGAGAGCCTCTACCCTGGACTATGGAAATCAAAAGAGTTAATATGCTATGGAGACACTTTGCAATGCTTTTTCCTAAATATCCTTTCCTGAGCTGTTTTTGAAGCTCCTTTTGCTCACTGCAAAAGATGCAGAAGATAAAAAACAAAGAGTCTGAGCAGAGCAGGTCTGTAAGGCTGAGCCCCCGAGATGAAGCAGTGATGCAGGAGCCCGCATTACTCAGCCTATGAAGGCACTCAGCAAAGACATTTTATCAGTGCCATATCAGTATCAGCAAGGCCAGACTTTCTGAGATAAATCTAATTTTACAGACCTAGCAACTGACTGAAGGAAAAGACTTTCTTTCTCTGTATCCAAACTATATAGAGCGGATGAAAGTGAGTGTTAGTATTTTTCCCCTCTGTGAAGCACATTTTTTCTGAACTGCTGATTAACATATTTCCTCTCTTTCCTGATCGGTTTATAATGACAGTTCTTTTCACTCTCAAGGACATAAATATTTTTGAAGTAAATATTATTCTTCCTCCGATTTATCTGTTACTTAGATTGACTGGAATGGACACTAATACAATGTACAGTGGTTACAACCATATTTGCCTGCTTGTTTCTCTGCAGTGCCAGTGTTCTCATGGCTCCTAGAAAACTCAGGATATCTGTTCTGTTAACAAAGAGAATAGGTAGCATATGTGAAATTAAATAAATAAACAAATAAATATGTAAAGGCATAATGGGCCATTCTGTTTTTCTAGGTGCCCTGATGAGATTCAGAAGTTCTGTATTGCTATAGAGATGTGCACTAAAGTTTCACAGTGTTACATGTGATGCTTTTGAGGAAACAATTTGAAATGATGCATGTACTTCATTGCAACAACTCTGGTTTTGCTGTTGGCATGAGGTATCAATAGTAACTAAATTTCAGAACCAAATTTCAGAACCAAAAAACATTTATCAGCCTGCTCCTGTTAATAGAAAACAAAAGGAAGTTTAACAAAAGTATACACTAGTTGTTTATATACATACATATATATATATATATGTTAGATTTTTTATAGCTCAAGTCTAATCTGGACTACCTTAGAGCACCCCTGAAAATGCCCTGGATTTGCCCTAATATATCAAATCATATATGGCCTAATTAACATGCATGTGATATATACACACTGAGTGAGAGACAAGAGTTTTTTTACATTTTGCTCTCCATCTCTCTGTTTCCTTAGTTGATATTTCTTGCCATTCCTTGAATTCCTGCACAGGTTATTTTCATAACTGACTCCAGCATTTCCTCTATAAGGGACTGGCTCCATTCAGAGTCAGTGGGAACATACTCAACAAACAAGGATTTCACTCCTTGTGTATTTACAGTTTGGGATGTTTTGAATCTTTTCCTTTCCCCCACCATGTTTGACTTTTAACTTTCAAATGGCAATCTAATTGTTACTGAAAAGGTGCAGTTGCTCTTCTTAAGAAAGTCTGTATTATCAAGCAAATCAACATGGGCTGAGATTTGTCTGTGTTTTATCCCTGCCACACAGATTCAGTAAAACACTTCAGTCTGTCTTCATTTCCTTATCTTAATCCCCGCTTGGACGCAGTCCTGTGCCACGTGCTCTAGGTGTCCCTGCGTGTGCAGGTGGGTTGGACTAGATGGTCCCTTCCAACCTTAAGCATTCTGTGATTCTGTGATCCAGTACATTTGCCAATCCTATGCAGTCCAGTTATACATCAGAACATGTTTTTCACAGGTAGACTTGTCAGCTGGTATTGCTAGCCAGTTACTGATACTTCCTGAACCATAGGTTCACTTATTAAGGTTGCTATGATTCTGATGCAGCTTGAAAGCCCTCAATACTAAGTAGTGGTTTTCTGGTGCAAATAAGAATTATCTATTCACTGTCTTTGATAATATTTTGCAATGTCTACTTAAAACATGTTGTTTCAAGGAACGTGGTACTTAAAAGTCTATTTATTGGTGTAAGAACTAAGTGCTGCCCAGGATCCAGCTCTCTGATCTCCATTCTGATTGGATGAATATAGCTAATGGATAGGTGTCCGAGAATAAGACAAAAGATGAAAATGAGTCCCAGAGAATTTAGACTAGTACACAGAAAATGTGAAAATACAACCAGAAGCATTATGATTGGTGTGATGACACCTTCCCTACATCTTGGCTGCCATGTGACTGTTACAGCACAAGGACCTTCCTTTCATGGAAAACTGCAATTTACAGTGATCTTATCTGACCTGTCCTTCACAAGCCTTTCCTTGCCTTCTGTGCTGTCCTTTAGTTAGAGACTGCCTGAAATTTTAAGGGCCTGTAAGAAGCCCCTAGGAAAGGGAGTTAGACGCAGCTAAGAAGCAGCATGCCTTCGGCACTGAGCCTTATTAGGCCCCTTTAAAAATTTCCCACGTTATGTGCCCTTCACAAACACACATACGCATTCCCCGTGCACTGCTTGCCAAGAGTGGCTTAAGAGCCAGGGACAGAAAAAGAACAGCAGGGCAGGAAGAGGAACACCCAGTAGGAGCTGTTATTTGCTTTGTTTATTTCTTGGTACAAACAGATTCTTGGATTTGAGCTTTGCAAATCTGTCCTCTGCTATTACTCATTTACAAGAACTAACAGTCCATTTATCTAGGGTGAAGGCTGATGAGAGGCAAGGAACGTGTCCTGTGGGAATGGACAGGCTGTCCTGCACAGTCCTTCTGCACCGTGAGTGGCTGAAGACCTACTGCTGTCCTGAGCGGAGTGACCACAGCACCCTGATTCTACCTTGCCGATCTTCCTTAAAGCTTTTGTGCTTTGCTTGCTTCCTTGCATACTCTTGGTAGCAAGGATTCCTATATTCCAAGAAAGCATTAGACAAATTCAGCTTCAAAGGAGCGTTTTCACTGCGGTGGGATAACTCCAAGGTTATTCCAAGTGTTCTCACCGAGGCAAATCAAGCCAATCAGGAAGCACCTAGAAATGTGGGCTGTGTTTGGTTTTGTTGTTTCCACCCTTAGGCTTTTCCTGCTATTGTTCTTGACATTTTCTCCGAGTACGCATGTGACTGTTGGGTGGTGCTGCTGCTGCCACGGAGGTTTTTGGGCGCGCGCCTGGTGCTCGCGGGCACACGCACAGAGCCCGCTGCCGCTCCTACTCCGTGCTTCCGGCATGCGAGTGCGGGGAAGGGGGGACTGTGGTGATAACTGGATCTCTCTGAGCCTTTTCCCCTCTGTCATGCGCAGCCAGACAAAATAAACTGAAGACATCAAATAATGAGTGAATTCCAGCTCAAGAAATTGCGTATCAGCCCAGGAGAAGCAGCGTGTGGGTGGAAGTGACCGGTCAACAGCACTGTGGGACTCACCGAGAGATGCGTAAAGCCAAAGGAGTATTGGCTGACTTCCCCATTTTTATCTCTTTCGTTCAGAGTCTGATTGTCTCTTGTCAGTAATATAGCAGGTCATCTAAAATGGGCTGACCCCATCAAACCACTAAAGATACAGAGAAAATTTAATTATCCGGGCTTTTCAAGGAGGATAAGCATACCTCATTTTCAACACTGAGATTCAAAATAACATCCTGTGTTCCTCAAATTCATCTTAAGAGTTTTTAATGGCCTTGCAGAAGAGCTGGATGAGAAGGGCTAGGTGCTGCAATCACAGTGGTCTAGCCTCATCTGGAGATCACAGCAAACTGGCTTTAACTCTGAGACCTCCACTGACATGCCAGGTGGTCACTAGCACATTTGAAGGCATTTGCTCCTTTAGCCTTTATATGCAATAAAAGACCACTTCCTATATGTGGAGAAATTATGTAAACAAGTTTGTCCTTGGAAAGCATCTGTAAATCTGCAGAGAGAGATGCTACATCCCTGTTAGTGTAACATCATTTCTGAGTTGCTCTGGTAAATACAACTAGTCACACAGCTGCGTGAGTGAAGGAACGAATAGGAAAAAAATCTCTGAACTTGCTCAGCGTTTACATATCCAGCCTTTTAGTCCATATTAATTAACATTAGCCACACCTGGGTCATTGCTGTCTGTTAACTCATGGCGTTTGAGTGTTAATAAAACCGAAGACTGAATTTAATACCATCACAATGTCCTCATTTTTATTTTCAGCAATGGATCACAGGTCCCCCTGCTGTCTCGTGGAAAGTTGGAAAAAGGCATGATTTGATTGTGGGAAGCCGAGAAGTTTGTCTTCATTTTGTACTGCATGTTTGCAGTACGAGTCAGCTGACGGCTTCCTGCCTGCGTTGATCTTAGTCGGGTGAAATTCCTGACCTCTGGATTTCCCAAGCACTGTAGAGGTTCCAAGTTAGGATAAAGTAGACATCTGGGCTGATTCAATTCAGGGAGTAAAAACCAGCCTGTAGAGCACCTGCATCCTAGGATGAGTTAGAAATAGGATTCCTTTTCTTTCCTTAAAAGAAGTTTTAAAAGTAGGTCAGAGTCAACATGTTGATAGCTGACACACTGCTGACTATAGACATAGCAGGGACCTGGCACAGAACTACATATCTGAGAGTAAATAATGAGCAGATATCACAAAAGAGAATCTCAGGACCATCTAGCACTGTGGTAACTTGTACTTTCTAGTCAATGACTTAGCACTCAGCCCATTATTCTTTTTGCAGCAGGTTGAGGAAAGCAAACCTTAGCCCAATACTATGGATACATTGCTTCTATTACATGGGTTCCTGGCCATGACCTCAGGAGAGCTGAGAATAAATGGAGCTGGTTCTCTTCTGTTGTTTCAGTTGACCTCATGACTACACAAAATGCTGTCCTGGTGGTCTCCTCACCCACGGAAACAATTTCTGTGCTTGGAACAGTGAGAGATGGGGTAGGAAGGCACTACAGGAGACAGACGAGATTTCTGCAGGACCTTCCTAAAGGCCAAATGATGTTGTTTCATCTGGGTTTGAGTCTTGTAACAAGCATAATGCTCAAAGTTCCCGGCCCTGAGGAGATCTCAGCTGAGTCTCAGAAAACCTGAGAGTATCCTTGGTTTTATCCACATCATCTTTATGCACATGTTGACCCGCTTTCCGTTCCTGTGTCCCTTATGTTTTTACTATGAGTTTCAGAGCTTGAATAAGGTGCTTAATTGAAGTAAGTTCTTGTAAGAACAAGCAATAGTGTGAGACTACTCTAAAATGAAATGAGAAAATCTGTTCAGATTTACAAAACTGCTGGAAAATTTTCACCACCTGCCTGGCCTAAAATTTCACAGCAGCATGAAATAAAGAGCAAAAATTTCAGAGACCTGTGCATTATGTAGAAGTTATTTTCCATTTCTCATTGGCTTCCTATCGATAAGCACATAGATGCTAAAGAGTGTGGGAAGTGAGGAACTTTCTAGGCAGATCTGAAGTTCTAAATGAGGCCAATATACACCTTCATGGAGTTACAGTAAAGCTTATGTGATTAAGGCACTTTTGAAAATGGGGTGTAGGTACTTCTAGAATTTTGTCTCCTGTGATTTACATGCTGGTTGGGGTATAGTTATGAATGCTTTTCCAGCTGTACTGTTTTAAAAAAGAGGCTTTATATGTGGATGTTTACAGTAAAACTGAGAAGGAATAGGACACTAGGTGATACAGCAGTACTGTAAGGGACCTTGAATTTCAAGGAGACAAGCAGGCATGAAATTGCAGGTATGTATATAATTCCAGTGGTTTCTCCAGAAGAACTGATGCACTTAAATGCAAGCACGTGTTGAACTCTGTCTCTCAGTTAGGGCTTAAAAGGGCAACCACACTGGTCTGTAGAAGATAGCACAAAAGGAGTAATGCTGTCCAGCCCTTTGGAACGAGTAGACTAAAAATAAAAGATTTAAACTAAGGCTTAGCGACTAATAGCAGCAACAGCATTCAGGGGGCTGGACCATCACAAGGCTCTATTACTGCTACTATCACACGGGGGCAACTGCAAGCGTGGGCAGCCAGGCTGACGGGCTGAAGGGCTGGAAGGTCAGCGGTTAAGCAGCAGATGGACACAATCAGCCGTGTAAATGCTTCTCCCTCGTTGGGAATTGGCCTCGTTTGCAGCTGAGCTCCCTGGCTCTGCCTGCGGTTCTCAGCTCCGTGTTGGCACGCACCGCTGGCGAACACCCTGCAGCCCGCGCACCAGCTCCCGTCAGCATCGCACCCCAGCAGCAGTCATGGGTTTTCCGGTCATGCCCTGCTCTAACAACATTTGTTTCACTGGCCATGTGAAACACTCGCAGCACCATGTCTCTCCTCTTTCCTTTATGTTTCTGAGGGGCGGGGGGCAGTCTGGTCTTGTCACAAGCATATCAGCTGTTCTTATCATTCAGAAAGAGGCATTTTGTGATTGTGGTGGGGAATTGCTGATACTCGCCATCTTGCACTATGTTACTACAAGTAAGTAGATAAATCTTTTTGCCTCAAACTGCTGTGGTCGGTAAACCCCTTCCCAGACAGGGGAACCCTGAAGCAATTTCTCTTGTGGCCTTCTGGGTCTGCTGCCAGTCTGGTCCCTGCGCACTGCCCCACTGCGTGCTTTCTGCAGTACACTGGGGACTTGTAGCATCAGGCTCAGACAGACCTTGTACAGCAATCCTGCACTTCCAGGTTCCTCTTTTCTCCCATGGTGCATTCTCCTGCTGCAGGATCGAAGTCCTGAGGCATGGAGATTGTTCTCAAATGTATTTCTCAAAAGGCTCTACTTTTGTCAGTGTCAGAATGTGGCTGTGTTGGATTCCAGAAACTCCATTTTGATTGGCGTGTAAAAGGGCATAAAACGCAGTATGCGTGGGGAAAACTGAGAAGGGTCAGGCTAATTTTGCATGGTCTGAAGTCTGAACCTAAACACGCCAGAAGTGTCTCAGATGTTCCCTTAGAAAGACTCGTCACCCAACAACGACGGATGTGAAAGCTTCTCTTACATGATGCTAGGGTCACACCAAGAGTTCCCCGAGTGTTCTAGGTAGCATTTGTGTCAGTGAGGATGGCTCCTGCTGGGCTCCTCGGCACAGCTGTGACCATCACATTCCTGCAGCATTATTTCTAATTATGTCTGGCTACTTATGATTCACCAGGGAGCTAGTAAAGCACGCGATTAAGCTATCAAAAGCCAGAGGGAACTATCTAAAATGATGCAGCAAAGACTGAAAACTACTAAGTTTTTTTCTTTTTTTTGTTCACAGTACTGCAGATGGGTTTCATCGAGAAAGCATAAACACTTTCGAAAAGCCACTAGGCAAAATTAATGGAAGAAAACTTCAGTAAAGGTGATGACGGGGACAAGCACATGGTGAGAGGCCTTTTTGGAAAAGTGTCAACAAGATTTGCTTCTGTGCCCTCCCTTGGCTGCTGCATGAAGCAGCTCGGGCAGCTCCGTCTCGCTACGCCTGAGGCTACTGCTGTGCTCCAGAATGAGTCTCTGGGCACTTCAGGGCTGCTGGTGCCTCCTTGATCTGTGTGCACCTAACAGGGCAGAATAGAGGGTGACAACAGGGGGAGCTACCGCATGTGGATAATCGGCAAACTGAAAATAAACTGTCTCACCACTGCTCTTCCCTGGGATGATGATTCTGGTGGGGAGAAAGGAGAGGACATCTGTTGGTTTTTGAACAAATCAGTAAAATTTCAGATGTGGAGAGGCCCAGCCATTTAACAAGAAAAAAAGGTAGGCAAGGGGAGGGTTTACACCAGGAAAGAAATGAGGAGAACCATGGTCATTTTGTCACTTCTCTGCAAACTTGGTAGGTAGCTGCAAAACACAAATCTATCTGCTGTGGCTTATACAGCTGACACGTGCCACCCAGGAGGCAGCGAATATGACATAGTATTTCCTCTGTCTATGTTAGTTTAATCCTCTGTGAAAGTGATTTAAGCAATTTTACCTCCCGCTTGTGTTGGGCTATGGCTCCTCACTGCACCTCATCTGGCATATGTGAGCTGATGCACTGTAGTAATTCCATCATGAGTCTGAGGCCTTTGTGTATTTCAGCTTCAAATTGCTGCCCTTGAAAATAGTAATGTAGTAAATGCCCACTTGCCAGGCGTGCTCTCAAACACTGTGCCTGGGCAATGAAGTACCAGATGGACACAACCTCTTCATATGGACTGTTAAATATCCAATTCTTCCTGCACAACAGAACATTTTTCTGTTCCTTTATTTCCGTCTAATCCTCCCTCCTGCATTTCTCAATTGCTGGACCTTGGCTCTTCCTATAATGTATTGTTGCAGTATCATATACCTCTATATAGGAAACATTTGTTTAGCAGAATTTTGTCCCCCAGCAAAAATGATACAATAAATGTTCACAAGTACATTCTATATATACCCCAGCAGACCTAGGGAGAATTAAGGAATGACCCCAGATGCTAACCTTCAGCTGCACTCCTGCATCAGTTTTTACAAAGCAGTATTTATCATGAAGGTCACATACTTTCTGTTTCCCATTCCTGCTGAGCATTTTGCGGTCTATTTTAATAATACGAAAGGACTGCTTTGCATGCAGAGAGCAGCTGCCTGGAGAACAGAAACTGGTTTGGAACAGCCACAAAGAATGAAGGCAATGTGTCCATATTTAGTCTCATTCAAAAATAAGAAGATAATAATAATAAAAAACCCTTATAGCTGCCTATATATACATATTTTTAAAACTGGAATAGCTGTGGAAGAATTTCTCTACGGTGTATGGGGCCCCCTAGTGCACACAGGCATTACAACAGCTCCTGCAAAGTGGAAGGGGTTTCCACCTTCTGGATCACGTTCATTCTCAGACTACCCTTAAGACAAGATCTCACATGCTAGCTGCCCGGAAGAAACACACACAGACATACACCTCCTTAACAGCTGCTGCTACAAGATGAAAGGGGAAAAAGTGATGCTGGAGGACAGAGGAGAGCGGCAAAGTGGGCATCGCTGATGCCAGGAAGCCTGACAAACTGGGTTTATGTCAGAAATGAAAAATACGATTTGTGCCAGGAATTTCTGTGTTGAAAAGGCAGTGTGTGAGTTTTCAGTGAATCGTGTCATCAGCTCCCTCGGAACTGATGACAAGGGGAACTGCTTGGCTGGAGGGTGCAGCAACAGTTGGTGTGGAAATAAAATCTTGTGATGAGCAGTGAGACGTTGACTCCCTTGTGCTATATAGTCGCTTGCCTGACAAGCACCTGGCAAGAGGTAAGGGGGCTGGAAAGCAGATGTCTGCATAACTTTAAGAAGTCAGAGATCTGAAATGCACATTCTGCTTGGACTGAGAATGACAGTGGTGGAAAAGAAAGATCCTGAACACACACACTGCCTCTGACCTGGCAGCTGCCTGGGGCTGAGCAAGTCACCAGCCTCGTGGCCCACTCCAGCTTCTCCTGTGTGAGACAGCCAGCCCTTGACAGCACCAGTAATACTCTGGGGATTTGGGTGTCCTTCTGTGGCTACTAGCAGAGCCTTTACTACTGACCTGGAATTTATGTGAGCACAGGCCAAGCCTGAATGCTGCAGCCTGAGTCACGCTGCGCTGGTATGAGCTAAGCTTGTTCAGCCAGGAGCATCAGCCGGGGCAGTACGGCCCTAGCAGGGTATTTGGTGAACGACACGGTTCTGCAGTGACAGTCCAGCTTTTAGCACAGACAGAAGTATCTTAAGGAAAGCTTGTCTGGTTGTTTGCCAGGTACCTTGGAAAACTTGAGGAAATGACTGGAAGATCTAGTGAATATCATCCATTTAATTCACTCCTTTCAGGGAGCTGCCTGAACACACGATCCTCTAGTTAAGCCAAAAGTCTCCCTTCAGTTGAAGAAATATCTTTACCTCCTCATCTCTTGGACATTTACTAGACTTGCTTGGCCTTGCAGGACTACCAGGTCTTTCATGTCTATCAGCCCGTTCCTGGAATGTTGTAATTATAACAGAGACAAATGGTTTAACATTGTCCAGAACATTCACTGACCTTGCAGAGATTGGGATATCACATTAGCTTACAGTAAGTGACTATTAGTCCCAGGGAAATGGGTGCACACTCGCATTCCCTAATCCAGTATGTGATTTCGTGCACATGTGTTTAGACAGATCATGGGCAAGTTGAACAAAATTCAGTTAGTTTTGTAGTCCTGCAGCACAGCGAATACACTACTGCCATCTCCAGTGAAAGCTCAGAGGCTATTTAACAGCTTTGTCAGGCCCTTGGACTTGTCAGGCTCTCTCTGTACTCACCCCATTCGTTTCCTTTTGCATGTACTTGTATAATTACGTGTTGTACCTTTTTATACTGCACTACAAAGTAGTTTTTGCTGTACAATAAAGCATTTATGGACCCTCTCAAAAAACTTGTAGTACAGAGGAACACAGACTTGGCACCACAGCTGTAGCCTTGAAAGATGGATGTGGAACACTGCAAAGAAGAGGGTGGGATGGGATGGGATAAGAGCTGGGAGTGGGATGGCGTGGTACACCCCATGGCCATGAGCAACTCAGCATTGGTCAGTTAAAGAAATGCAGACCTGGAGCTGCATTTAGGCTGCAAATTTAGGACCAAAAAAGAAAACAAGGAACAAGTATCTCACACACAGGATACACTTCAGATCAAGCAAATTTGGAGATAACATGGAATTGCAGGCCACGGAAAAAATACTGTAAAGTGTCTAAAGGTATGTATGCAAATTTTACGAGTTAGAGTGAGGAGGGGGAAACCATCAACATCAAACCACAACATCATAACCATTTTCCTCCCAGAGAAGAATTTGAGACACTAGGAATCTGCCTTCACCTCTTCCCAGAACTGGTCAAAACAGTCAGTGAATTAATGAGTCTAAAAAGAGAAAAGGGGGAGATAGCAGGGAGTGTAGGTATGTCAGCTGAAACTGTATTTTTATGAAGACTTCTATCTAATATAAGACCAGGTCAGTACCTTAAAAACTGGAATGTCTGTCCAGCTTGTTTTTTTTTTCCTTTTTGACCATTTAACCTCTATTTAGGTCTCCAACTAAGTAATGAATGACAAATGCAAAAAATCAATTGGAGTAATTATAATGAGCACAAAACTTTAAAGAGCCTGTTTCATGCTGGATAAGGTTTAGTTTTGTATCACACTGGCATCATAAATTTCAGATGTTTATGTGTACTGTCCAGCCTTCTCAATCTGCAAATTAGAGCTAGAATTTTTTTTAAGTAATACGTTTCTTGAAAAAAATGCACAACATTTCCAAATCCTGAAGGTAATACAGAAATAAAAGTCTCTCTCAGTTTTGGTCAAATGCATAAAAGCTGCAGTGAAGGAAAAAAAAACCCAAACCTCATTTTTTTTTTTTCTGAAATTCAAGAATGTTCAGCTTGTGGTAATACATTGCAGCATCACAGGTAAGCATATACATATACACACACACATATACACACATAATATATATATGTGTATGTATATACACACACATATGTATATGCGTAGCATATACATATATACACACATATATATACATATATGTATATACATAGCATATATGTGGGTTTTGGGAATAATCTAGGAAAATTCAGCAGTTATTTAGGGAGTCCTTTTTTTCACGTGCTAATCTCTTCCCAACTGACTTAAGTATACAAATCATTTTTTAGGTCTCAAATTTAAATTTCCTTTAAGTATTTGCAGCTCAGATCTATAAGAATGCAATGACATGTGTGAGGCTAAAATTATTGAATGTGATATCAAGCCTTATTTCTACAGGAAAGTCCAGACCACTCTGAAATGGTTCTTCTCAATCATCTCAACTGGGTCTAGACTGTTATACCAGACAACGAGAAAATACATGGAGGTCAGTGGCAGCAGGGAAAGGAGAGGAATTGGTGTGTATTGAATAAAAATAGAAAGTTTATCAGGAAAAAAGTGAAAACAGAAATTTTACTAGCTCTTTTCAAATACTCTTTTTGTCCTGTTTCAGATTATGTAATATTTAAGTATTGCTACTCTTCATTTTTATTTCTGAAACCAATATTCATTTTTCAGCAGACAATGCCATTTTGAGGTAGCAAAATAAAATACGGTTAATATAACATTTCAGACTAGTTAAAATGCTTCATATTCTTTTGTCTGTTGAATTTACCAGATAACTTTGGTCCACCTCATATGACATTTTATTTATTTTTTTCTATTTATTGGAATACAATTGCTTGGCTTGAAGGAAAGTTTTCATTTCCTGTTCCTTACAGTGTCCTCAGTCTAGCAGGGATGTTACACAGATGTCAAAGTTTCAGATATGCCAACCCATACAAATAATCCATGTCATTTTTTGAAAGAATATCAGATCAACACTTCAAAAACCTGAAGCAATAGTGAAGGCTTGAGAACAAAAATGTCTCATAATACTATCTTGAAGCACCTTTTCCTCAATAAGTGAGTACTGTTGTATCATTAAGATCACTGGAATAATTCTTACATAACAGCAAATTTGTTACTACATGCTAATTAACAGAAAATGTCTTCTCCAACAGTACCATGAAGAAAAAAAACTTTTTTTCTTTTGTATTTTCCTTATAGATGAAAGTCTGGAACAGTGAGACAGCATTAATACACTCTCCATGCAAATCAAATCAGAATTTATTCTCAAAGTTCTTTTCTTCTTTATCTGTATTATTTTTCCCAGAAGATTTTATTGCTTAAAATTCTTAAGATGTTCTGTTAGTCTTTTGAGCAGAATAAAGTGTTCTGCTCTTTTTAGCAACCTGAATACCTATATTCTTGGAAGTAACCATGTGGGAAATTGTTGGTCACATCCTGCAGGTGACACACACAGACAGTAAAATTTGCTGGTAGTTCTTAGGAAGGCAAATCTCTCCAATCACTGCTGTCATTTTACTGCATTTATTTTATGCAGGTAAATTTATTTTTATTCTTAGAAGAGATGAATTCTTAATACCCTTCTAGCCACTGTTCATTCTGTGATAAATAAATGCAAACAGCCTTATTATCATGCCAGAAACAAAAAAGACATAAACAGTATCTTTGGGACCATATGTTTGCAATATTGGAAAAATGACTTTTGACATCAGTCCATTAAAAGCTTTCTCTACCAGTCCATGCATACATCAGCATTTGCTTGGCACAGAACCAGATCTCCTCCAAAAACAGGAAGTGCATTGTTGCATTTTCAGTTTGTTTCATTCACTGAACAGTTTATGGAACCCTTCTGGGGGTCCTCTGGAAATATCAAAATTCATTATATAGGAATGATTCAATTAAAAGATGGCATCTTCTTTGATCTTAGAGAGATGTCACTTAATGTCTCCCTAAAAAACAGAAAAATTGGTGTTCTGATCATCAGTATTGGCTGAGCAGGAACCCCTTGCAGAAGTACCACCGTGCCTGGCATGACTTCTCACATGCTGTGTTTGACTTGGAAAATGCAATGGAAATGAAAATCTTTTTGCATGGGCTGTATTTCCAGTTATCTCTTATATCTCCTTGGTTTAAAAGCAGCTAGACAGATTATGCATTGGTTTCCTATGGCAGGGAGGGATGCTATTAGTAGCTGTAACCAAAACTAGTCACACAACCCAAAATATGACATTGAACTTCCCTGCTGGAAATGCCGTAATAGGGAAAAAAATGTTCCAGATGCAGAAATGTCCTTCACACAAATTCCTAAGAGTTAGCAATCTATGTTTAACCCTTTGGTGGGAACAGTCACCTGGGATTCAACCTAAGGGCTAAGCCAAGGCTAGACCAGAGAAAATCAGGCACAGCAAGACAGAAAGTTCAGCCTAAACCCCCCAACAATAACAAGAAGGCTACAGAAACAAGGTGAAATTCTTGCCTTGCTTAATTTACCAAAGGGTTCCTGGGCAGTGGAGTCATAGGGTTTCCCCCAAGCAAGGTTTATTATTAAGAATTTTAATGGAATGTGTAAAATACAGTGACTTTCTGAAGATGTGCCAAATTAAGTCCTGATATTTACTGAATACATGTGTGTGTTCAGCACACACAACATGACATGTTTGGTAAACTTCTGCATTTGTTGACATTTTGGTCCTTGATTTCCAATTTTTTTTTGCCCACCTTGAATGTAGCCACAGTATTTACAAAAAAACCCCAAAAGGTCCAGTGTGATTCTGGTTAGCTTTTGGAGAATTCTTGATTTGGCTGAGGTTATTTTCTGGTTGCTCATTCCGGTCTTGGTTCATTAAAATCATTTTGATTAAGGAACACATTTAAAATGTGTTAGTGTTTAAGCTTGCACCTAGGTTTCTCTAACATAAATATGTGCCTAAATTCCCTCCTGATCAGGGGCCAGATGCAGCAAACCCATCCTGATGTGATTATGGCTTGCTGACAGGCGGCGTGGGACGGTGGCAGGATATGTCACTTTTGCTAAGGGCTGCAGCAGCGCTCTTCAGCGGTGAGCCCCGATGCTCTGCGCTCAGCCTCCTTCCCTCGCCACTCTGACCGGTAAGTGACCTGTGCATCCCCAAACTGAAAACAGATTAAATGTACAGCCTTGCTCCAGATTTAACTAAGGAAGTTAGGGACATAAAATACTTCTCTGTGGTAAAACACAGACTTCCCAGGGATGCTGCTTAACTGCTGCAGGATGCTGCAGATAGCCGCCCACTCTCTGGGTCTGAGATCCATGAAAACAGGCTGATCTAAGTTCCAGCATTTTAACTAATTATTTGTATTTTGGACACTCCAATCAGGATCTAGCTTCTAGTGGTAAAGATAACATAAATCCATGCAAAGAGCTAGTGCTTCATAATGTCACAGTAACATTTCAATTTGCAAACAGATGCAGGTTCAGGCTGCTGCTGGCCCTTTCCACATGTCCTCAGAGGAGGCTGTAAAAAGAGCCATTTTCCATACAAGAAATGCCCCAGCGTTTAGCTCGTGTCAGCTCAGGATGAACAGATAATGGCGAGTGAAGAGTCTGGGCACCAGACCATAATGCCAGAGATAATAAAGGGGAGGAAGGCAGACAAAGTTTTAGAAAAGGTGACTGATTTGTAGCATTTCAGTCCCAGAAGCCTCTGCAGAAAGCAGGCAGTGTCCCACCATGTTGCCGAACGTACACCCAAACCATCTCGGAAACGTCATGCTCTTGTTTTACAGAAAGTGGGATGCGTGCACCTGATAACCTTGAAGCTGCCTCTCCTCTGCCCACATCAAGGATGCCACGTTTTCTTACTGCTTTGCCTTAGGCTTAGCAGAAAGCAGAGGAAAACAGTTAATTTATGTGTAACCTTGAACTAAATTTTCTTTTGGGATAGGAGAGGCAGAAGTTGTTACTGAAGCCAAGCCAGACAGAAGTTTCTGCTCTGGAGGCCGGAAACCTTGTGATGCACAGTCAGTTCCTGAACTGTTCCAACCTGGCAGCGTGGGAGACCACAGTGCTGTCAGAGTGAAAACTCAGGAATGTCTAAGCGTGTTTTGAGACCTAGGATGCATCTTAGCAATGGGATGACTAAGAGGTGGGAGTAGAGAGGGCACTTTTACATTCTCCACACTGCAAGGCTGGGTCCATCAGCACCACACTACTTCTAGGTGTCTAGGTGAGAAATCTTGTGCGAAGCATGTAGAGCACCTACCACTCCGGACTCTCTCCTGGTGGGATGCCACAAAGTGGCCACTACAAATAAAAGCAGCCAGGAAGCAGGGGAACTGCATATCTGCATGTAACAAATTAGCTCCTTGCAATAACCTAGAGGTTGGGAAACTAAACAGTTTCCATATTGCTCTGGGTGTTTAACATACTGCATCAACAGTAAAGACCGGAAAACGCTCTTGGCTACGCTATCAAATAGCAGAAGAATGAAGATATGAAATGAAGAGATTCAATGAACCACCTAAAGGAAGTACATTACTCATAAGACCTGTTTATATGTAGCAATGGCTAGGACAGAAAATACATCTGTTTAATTTTCCTTTCAGCTTCAAAGTGATAGATAGCTCTTAAACAATTATGCAGAGTTCATATACAGTCTTAAGCAGTTGTTTTGTTTCACTCTGGAGATGGCTTTCTATCTGCCTGACCATAGATTATTTTCCTCTCTCTGTTTAGAAGTACATACCACTTTGACATTTGTGGTGTTAAAGGACCCTAGAAAATAATGGTATATGGTATTATATAAGCACTATTATTCCTCTGGGAAACATTTACTTAATTAAATGCACAATGTTTACGGGAATTTATCTATTTCATCATAATCTGACAGAAGATTATCTCAATATTTTGTTTCAATGAAGCTGAAACATCTGCTTTTTACATTATCATTTAAACTATGAAGAGATAAAAGTGTTTAAGTTGCAATGTTGATAATGTTTCAGTTTTATCAAAATGTTTCCATGAGGTCAACACAAATATTATTAAATCCTCTGTTTCATAAACATTTTTGACGCATTTACTTTTCATCTCTTTTTGGGACAAGGTGAAATTCCAAAAGCTCATGATTTTCTATGAGATGGAAATTTTAAGTGTTGGTCTATTCAAGCCATCATTTTATGCTACAGCTTCATTTACAGCTTCAGCTTTTCACCATCCTGCCCTCTAGGGTTCTCAAAGTCTAAAATTTATGCTTCCTGTTCCACTTCACAGATGTCTATTCCAAACCTAACAACAAAGGATGAAAATCTGCAGTCTGTTTCTGGCTACTGAAACAATATAAAATTATTTGGAGAATAAAACGGAGGCTTTGAATGGGGACCAACAGATATATTTATGTCTTCAAATGAGAATGCTGAAATGACTGACTCCAACAAAGAGCATTTGCCATTTACTAAGCACAGAAGGAATGGAAAGAAAATTCCGCCGTGATTTCAAGCAGTTACAACAGGAACTGGTAGGACAGCTCATACTGGTAGCTGATCCAGTTCCATGCCTGGTAGTGGCCCTTTTCAGATATTTTGTGGTAACATACCAAAATTTAAGTGCCACCTTGCTACAGGAAAACTTCTTCCTTATCTGCAGTGTAAGCACCCGGCTCTTTCCCAAAATGTTAAGAGCCAATGCCCTTCCTAAACACTAGTTTTCATCTATAAATCCATGGAGTCCCTGCTTTGACTTTTGCAAAAATATTCTGTGATGATGGAATAAGTGCAACAAGCACTTATAATGGAGAATTTAGGGTTGCTTGCCCCCACCTTTTTGTTTCCTGGTTTCAGTTTCACAGTCAGAATAAGCAGTTCCTGCTCTCACTTCTCTGTTCCCTTTCCATGTACCATTTAGCATTTCCCCCCTCCCAGAAGTTACAGAAGTACAGAAAATGGTGCAATAGTGCCTCATCTAAAGTATTCCTCAAGCTGTTGTCAAGGGTGTCCTTAAGTTGTCCAAAGTGGAGAATCCCCTGTGGCCCGTGGCAACCTCTTCCATTGCGCTGACTCTTTGAAAATTTTGGGGAGGGGTGTTTTTAAAGGTCTGCTCTTCTGGCATTTTAATCTAATTGCTCTTGTCTTTGGAGTTTTTACCTGTTTTTAAACTATCTTGAGACTTTGCCATGTCTCCATTCAGTTTTGTTTTCCCCAAATAATCTTAATTTTCTCTTGCAGGTTGCAGACCTCTGTGATCAGAAATACAGAGCAAAGCCCAGAAGAGGCAGGACACAAGTGCCCAGCCATAGTGTCCCATGAGGACAGGTCTATAAAGGGCCTCAGCGACTTTCCACTATGAGCACACAGAACATGCTGCATATATATTTTTTCTATTTGCAACAGTCTACAAAATATTTAAAGACCTTCACCGTGTCTCCCCACTCTGTGTTACACTTAGCAGCCCTTCCTTGTAGACATATACTCCAATCAACTACATTTTTTCCTACTCTTTCTCTGGCAGTCTGTGCTGTGTGTGCAGTGTGGTACCCCAAACTGCACTTTACCCCAGCAGAAGCCTTAAAGCCTTACTAATGATAAACAGAGATTTGTTTTATGTCTCATTGCCCACATGCCACTGTGCTTTTACTATAGTGCACAGCATTCTTGACTCACGTCCAGTTTCTGACTTGTACCACATCCTTTCCAGAGAACAGTATGGATAGCCACAGCCCATCCTGTCTTTGCACAGTTGGTTATACCTGCCTACGGGTAAAATTTTATGCTTTTCTGTTTTTTAAGATCACCTCTACGATTTGCAGTTACAATACTGTTCTTCACTGTGTGCCCCCACAGTGATGTTGTCTTCAAGTGTCATGAGTGTATCCTATACTGGTAAACCTTCTGGTCATCCTGGCTGTTAATGAAAATATGAAATGGTTTCAGACTCAGCACAAAGCCCTATCAAACCTCGTCCTTCACTTTTGACTGCATGGTTTCTACCCAGTATCGCATCTGCCCCATGACACTTTCATCCAGGCCGCATTGCTATAGCATGATTACATGGGTATCAAAAGTCCTCCTACCATTAAGATAATTGGCATCTTCTGCCCCTCTGTGACAAAGCCTGCTAGCTGCCAGTCAAGGAAGCTAATCTAACCAGACAGGAGTTGTTCTGATAAAATCAATTTGTTCATAGTCCTCTGTATTCTTCTAGAAAATCAAAAATAATCCTCTGAGGACTGAAGTTTTGTTGCTTGTTCTGCTAGTCCCTAACTTCTCTTTTTCCTGTATCCTTGCTAAAATTAACATTTCAGCATACTGTGATAACACAAAATAATTGAACATTTCAATTCAATGAATCAATTAAAAATTGATTTATCCAAGCATTCTCCAGATTGTTTATTCTATTTTTTCTGTAATTGTAATCTGTCTGTGTGCTTTGTATGGCATTTGTTGTTTGATTGCAATGAACGCATTTAATAACAACTGAAAAAAGGCACTCAGTTATTTATAGATACTGTCTGTCCTTTCTATGGAACAGAAGACCGTCAATTTCTTTTGCTTTCTTTTTACCACTAATACAGTCATAAAACTACTTTCATTATACTTCTGACCCTTCACTAGTAGTCTCCCATATAATTCCTCAGCCTTTTTGATTTTGTCGTCTAGGTTTTTGTCGTTGTAGGTTTTCTACTTTTTATGGATTTTTTCTTTCTTTGCTTGAGTTCAATTAAAAGGGAATGATTTACTGTAGTTTGTCTCCTTCTGAATTCAATTAAAAGGGAATGATTTAGTGCAGTTTGTCTCCTCCTGCACCTTATCTTTCCTCTGTACTGGGACAATTTGTGCTTGCCTTCTTATATACTACAAATAATGCCTAAAATTCCCTGTTCATCAAGTCTCTCAAGTGTTCCAACATTCTTTTAATTTTGCTTTTTCTTTCTTCAGTCATAGAGTTTATAATTTCATGGTCATTTAAGAGGCTGTCTAATCTTTTCATTTTGGGTGTTCTAATCACTGGACTAATCGTCCCAGTGCACAATTCTTTAACTTGGCTTTTGTGTGTAGTTAGCTAAACTCAAAAGTTCATGATGCAAAGATTTTCTTCTCCACACAAGGTGAGGTTAAGATGATTCTGATTATTTAGTTATTTACTTATTTATATTTAATAGGAAAGCACTTTTAATTATGTTTTCTTCGTATACAGTGTTTTTTCTACTTAAAATGTAGTAGTGTTACTATTTAGATGAACTTCACATGGCTGACTGAGTCCCACAATAATTTCCAATGAAATTCAAGTCTCTTGGAAGCTTTTTGGTCTACAGAAACGTAAAATAGAAAATCTATTCTTTTCTCAGTCAAATCAAGGCTTCTTTTTGGATAAGCAAATAGAGACACTAAAAGAATGCTAATCAGTGT
Source organism: Tinamus guttatus (assembly GCF_059628265.1). Classification (NCBI taxonomy): domain Eukaryota; kingdom Metazoa; phylum Chordata; class Aves; order Tinamiformes; family Tinamidae; genus Tinamus; species Tinamus guttatus. Next base: position 766,612 of record NW_028288944.1, on the reverse strand, counting down.
GGAATATGAAGAAGAAAGATTTTCTCTCTTTTCTTTCTCCCACTTAATTAAAAACCAGTGCCTGTGGGAGGCCTGTCCAACAAGGGCAGTGAACCTGCGGAAGGTGCTGGAGCAGAGATCTCATGAGGAGCAGCGGTGGGAGCCGGGGTTATTTAGCCTGGAGGAGGCTCCAGGTAGACCTTATCGCTGTCTGCAACTACATGAGAGGTCAATCTCTTTTCCTCAATAACAACCGATAGGACAAGAGGAAACGGCCTCAAGTTGTGCGAGGGGAGGTTCAGGTTAGATATTAGGAAGAATTTCTACATGGAAGGAGCGGTGAAGCACTGGAACAGGCTGCCCAAGGCAGTCCTGGAGTCCTGTTGCTTGGCAGTGTTCAAGGAACGTGTAGGTGAGGCACTTAGGGACATGGTTTAGTAGGCAGGGTGTTGAAGGGCTTATGGTTGGACTTGATGATCTTAAAGGTCTTCTCCAACCATGATTCTATTATTCTATGATAAAGGGCTATGAGAAAAGGGAGATGGGTAATAGGAGCAGTAAGGGCCAGAGAAGGTATCTGTTCCTGAAAAGGTGTAATTTTGACATTCCCTGGTTCCTTCTAGAATTTAAGAACCATCTGCACATGACGCAGAATACTGTTTTCTGGGTTAATGGGATCAGTCTGTTTAACCCAGACTATCCACCATGTTCATACAAATTGGGCTGTATTTGAAGCCTAGCATCAGCCTGATGCTTGGGAAGTGCAGCTCTTTGGGTCTGGAAAGGAGGTGCAAGGCCAGTAACCTGGGCATGTGGGGAGGGGGTTCTGATAATCCATCCTCTCTGGGACCTGAGGGAGATGGAACAAGGGGACCGGGGCCTGTGGTCAAGTACGCAGCAGAGAACTCTGCAAAACGCCCTAAATTTCAGGTATTTCCACCAGAGTGGATGTGTGTGCATGGGTAAACACTCACCGCCCGGCAACCCCGTAGTTCTGGCGGTCCCGGTGTCGGCGAAATCCTCCTATTTTGGCCAAAAATGAGGACAAACAGCGCGGCGGCGGCGGCGGGGTGCGCGGCCGCGAGGCAGCGGCAGAGGGCGGGCGCGGGCCGTGCAGCGCGGGCTGCCCGCCATGGCGGCCGCCAGCGCGGCCTGCAGGCCCCGGAGGGGAGAGGAGCCAGAAGGGCTGTGCAGAAGGGGGGATCTGTGGGGCCTGCTTAAAACACTGGCAATTTAGTGTTCCTGAAACACAGCGGCAGCGCTCACGGCTCCCTGTAGAGCTCAGTGCATCCAGCTGTGTGTCTGGGCCGGCTCCCTCTCCTACATCCTGGTTAATACAAACAGGGGCAGAGTAAATATTTAATTTTCTGACAGCTGGTGCACGCTGCTCTGTCTGCACCTCTCACAAGCAGCATCCAGCGATGCGGTTTTGGGGATACTTGAAAATAAGTCAAGTAGCTAACGATGGCAGAATAGTCGCTTAGTGAAAGGAAAGCAGCAGCACAAGTGTGGAGTGGCTCTGCTGATACTGCTCATCACCTTGGCTCTCTTTCTCCACCTGCAAAGCCTACTTTAGTAACTGTAGATCTGCATACAGCAAAATCTGCGCTCTTCCTTTCCAGGAAAATCTGGAGAAAAACAGTACTTTCGAACCCCTCATTATGCAAAAACCTTTCATCACAGTCACATAAAAAACTTGATTCAGCAACAGCAACCCCGGGGCAAAGAGACACATTAACACTCTTTTTTATCTGCTCTGGGCAGTTCTCGGCTACCTTCCCTCTCACAGTAGATACAAAATACTGCTACTTATTTCAAAATCTCTTTCCTGTGAAGGGAAGAAAATCCTTTAAAGAATTACACAGAACTGGACAATGTCCAAAACACAAATGTTCAGATCAGAATAATCATTTCTGAAATACACAGCTCTGAAAAGCGTTCTCAGTACGTAGAACAGCATGAACTTTTCACCAGGAAATCTTCAAACGGAGAACTTAGGTAAAAGCAAGATGTTCCACCGACTGTTTAACTGTCTAGTTACTATCACAGAAATGCCTGATAAATACTTTCGCATATGTCAAAACGTACTGAATGCCAAGCTACGTATAGATTACTTAATCATTATCCTCTTACAGATATTTGTGTTGAGAAAAAAAGATTAAATGCCTGCCTACAAATCCATTTTCTGCCGTCTTCATGCACAGCCATTTAGGCCATGCACGTATCAAATACATGAAAAAGCACTTTAAGCAGAGATTACTAAACACCATCCACCTCTTTTCCAGTGCAAATTCAGATTTCACTATTTCTTTCTTTAAGTGTGCTGAAACATTTTCAGTTCCGTGGCATTAAAAGCTAAGACTAATGGAGAAAAAAAAACACTTTTCAGAAATGCTGTGTCATTGCATTAGATTGTTCAAATATCTTCTCCTTTGGGAGATGATGTGGCTCAGCAGTGGCTGCTGAGAGGGAAAATATCAATACATTCCTCGTCTTATTAAAGATGCTAGTATGATTTTTGCAGTCTGTACTGATGCAAAAGCTGTAAGACAAGCCACTTAATGAAAGTGAGAAGTGATGATTGAATACCACTGCTCCTAATGAGAGATGACATTTTCAGGAGAGATAATTTTGCATTCACTACAGATATTACAGCTTAAAACTAAGTGCCTGAAATAAGGGAGTAGTATCAGATACACTACATCAGGCCTTTTGTTTGGCATCCTCTCCTGTAGAAGGGCATTGTTGATCTGGCAGTTTTCCAAAAGAGAAGCCACATTATCTCACTTGCAGCAAGACAAACTGAAAAGGCCTTCACTGAAGTGAGTGAGTTCAGAACTTAGTGAAGAGGATCCAGAGTTCCTGTCCTGCATGAAGTGACTCCTGTGCTCAAAGAAGGTCCATGTCCCCTTGTTGGGACATGTGCCCTAGCACAGTGTGCACAACAGGGAGTCACAGGTGAGAGCTATTCCTTTGGCTGAATGTGTTCATTTGTTGCATTGTTTATTTAAGCAGGTGGTTCCAGTATGCAGGAAATACAGCACAAGCTCTGTCCTCTACTTCCATTTGCAAATTGAAAATAACAGATATTTTGTTTTCCTTCTTCCTTTGGAATGTTTAAAGAGTGAAATAAGCACACAAAAAATGCCATGTAGCAAACTCAAAAACTATGGTGTAATGATCCTACAGTGTAGGCGAGAAATTAGTTTGATGTGGGATTCCTGGTGGACTGCAAGCCTGGACACCAGGATGTGGCTGTTGTGTATGTTGTTACCTTGCAGAGATCAAAGCATTTGTCAGCTACTACAGTCCCAGTGTCAAGAGGAAAAAGTTGAGGCTTAGCGAAAAGGAAGGACATTTCTCAGTTGCAGTTTAATTCTGAAGTACACATGCTCTCTTGTACCTGCTGCAACAAGGATTTTTTGGGCTTTCAGGCTTAAAAGCTTGTCTTTTCTCCAAAGATGAAATGCAAGAGCAAGTCTCTTGTGTGCGTGCGTGTGTGTTTGTGTGTGTAATTTTGGGTGATTCTCAGATGTTGGTCCGTTTTGTAGGGGTTTGGTTTCTGTCCATGCTCTATGATTTTTAAAGGAATTAATTTAGCAACCCAATGGTATCACAGCCATGTCTTTCAGTTACATGCGAGGTTGTGCACTGCCTTAGGCAATATCATTTAGACTACACCATACATCACAGATGAAGTCCTCTGTGTAGAGAACATACACTGCAAAAACTAAGAAAAAAATAAGCTCATTAAGAACAAACAAATCCTCATATCCTGATGTGAAGCGAATTTCCTATTACTGAAACCTGTTTCCACTACACGCTTGCCCCAAAGGCAGCCCAAGCTAGGGTCTTTACCTGAAACACGATGCTGAACAATCAGGAAAGACATTTCCTGATAGTTTCAATTGGAAAACATTGTAGGTTTTGAGGTCACATAGTACAGCTTTCAGAATGATTGATTTTGCATATTTGTCAAGCTGCTCTGAGTGGCAAAGAGCAGAGAATTACAGGGTTTTTCTTGTTTGTAGGCTGTTTGCTCATGAGATTACTTGTCTGCAAGGTGATTCAGGGGTGTTGGTCGTCGTCTTCTTGGCAAAGTAAACTCTGGTATTTTTCTCATGCTGAGTCCCAGTGATACTCACCACACGTCCTCTCCCTCTCCCTCTGTTAATCCCAACAGGGTAAGAACTTCAAGGCATGGGTGTTCCCATTGCTTGTTTAGGGATTGCGTGTGCATGTACAAGGCCTGTGGCAGCTTCATGGCTTAGATATTCTCCCACTACAACCTTTTCCAAAATTGGAATGTTATTTTGCTGGCCTTAGACTGGGAGACTTTTTTTTTTTTTTTTTTTTTTGTGTCAACAGCTCTTAGCTGAAAATCCTACTGCAATGAAACTGGAATGTCAATGTAACAGATATGACCAATCTCTCCCAAAGTTAGGAATGGTATCAGCTTGATACCCTGCCCAAAGTCCTAGGAGTGTCTTGTGAATAGCAGGCTTGATTGTGTGGGACCGGATCAATGCGTGGCCTCAGGCAACCCATCTGAAATGGCATTTAAAAGGGTGAATGGGTGTCTCTAATACCCCAACCTGTGTGCTGCCAGAGAGATGAAGTTCTGCGGGTGACATGTTACTGCTCTGCAGCAGCTGCTGCCTGAAATGTGTTCCTAAATTTAGGACTGCATTTCTGAGCCCATTCCAGGTGTGCTAACTCACAAAGCACAGAGACCCTCAGACAAGTCAGAACAACACTGAGGACAGCCCAGTTCTCTTCCCTAGGCTTTTGATGTGCTGTCATTTGGCATATTTAAGTGGCACTAATGGTGTCCTCTTAAATGCAATGGGGAGCAATTCTGACCCCCAAAATCTCAGCCTCAGGTATGCTAAAAGTGTGAGAAAGGTATATTACAATGATAGAACACAGAAAAGGATATAGAAATATAGAAAAATTGTTCATATATCTTGCTCGAAGTCATGCAAGAGTCCATATGTGAGTGAAGACGATTACCCAGTTACCCAAGGATAATCTGGGGACTTATTGCTATTGCCGATTTCTCACTATTGGCAATTCCAGAGGATATTTTGCACCACTTACATGAGTCGAGGTATCCAGGACAAAAAGCATCCTGTTTCACACTAGTTAGTAATTTTAGATCTCCTGCTGACATACTGTAGTTGCTTAAAGGCTAGCTTTTTAAAATCCGTTTTTTTTCCCTAATATGTTTTCCAGTAGAGAGGTGGTTATTCTGAGCTAAAATAACTTCTGCCAATGGAGCTGATTTCAGTTAAATGATGGACTTTTTGCTGACAAAACCTAACTCTACGGAGGGAAGTTTTGCTGGTGTAGCTATATTAGTAAGAAAGGACAGAGTAGGCATAATGTAACAGTCTTTGACATGAAGGACTGAATGATTTTTGCTCAGCATGGGATATCATGAGCATGCTGTTTTTTCCTCTGGTTTTCTAAATCATTTACAATATACAGTATGTTTTTATGACTCTTCTAAATGTCTTATCTTATTTGACTTAGATAGTAAGGTCCAGTTAGTCCAGTTAGATCATCTTTTCCAATCTTTTCTTCATCGGATGATTTATTTTTGACCTGTGCTCTTCTTTAAGGATTTGGGTACTACACTCAGAGGAATGTCTCCTGATGGAGCAGACTGAGTGCCAGCTGCATCAGGAGAGAAGGAAACGCAGATCCCTGTTCCAGCCCCAGCAGGCTGATACATGGTATATTTCAAACTCTTGCCCATACTTTCTTTTACATAGGTAGCATCTAGGCTAGCCATTGCAGTATATACATTTCTTTCACTGTCTCATAGCTATGACTCCTTGCATGGTGGTCTTCGTTAGCTGGAGGGCATTTAAGGAAAAGTGTGGATATAGTCCAGGTTTGACTACAGTGCCTTATAAATGGCGACTTTCCTCCCATTTGGAATCAGCTGTGTAGACTACTACTTGCATTTTAAAGTCATGAGCTCCTCCAGCTGCTTTCTGATCAAGCTTTTCAACATGCTCTTTGTTCAGAAGTCCTAACTACACCTCTGTATGATAATTGCATAGGATATGGATTAAAGATCTGTTTTACCGAGCCTCAAATGCACAATCTATGTTGGTGACTTTGAAAAATGCAGTAGGTTTCTCCTATTTTCTCTGTGCACAGCAGCACTGACATCCTTGTCAAGTCCTTTCTCACATGTGACAATTAGAACAGGTCACAGAAGATACTATACAAGTCAAAGTTTTTATCCATGCCCCTCAGTTGTTTAATGCCTCAAGTTGTCTCCACTTATTACTCTCTCTCTGTCTTTACTTTATCTATTTCATTGCCTCTCTGCACATCTGTCATACCAACTCAAATTTTCATCTTGGGTTCTTACAGCAGTCTGGCTCTGGGACCTGATTCCTCCATGTCTTACACTATGGAGTCATATGTCACTTGATCCTACAAAGTCCATATTTGTACACGGCTGTGAGCATGTCTTACATTTGTAACATGCTGATCTGAGTGCTCTGAATGTCCTTCATTGTTGATTTGAGCATATCATTCACGCATTATATTCTTGGATGGCTCCGAGCATTTTTCCAGCACGCTGAGGTTCCCTGTTACTACCCATTTTGCTGTTCTACAGAGACCATTACGTGTGTGCCAACAGTCTAGTCTCCACTCGTACATGTACCTCCTTGGGGCTTTTCTTTTTTTCTTCAACTTATTAAGGAAAATCTGTAACAGCTGTCCCGTTCTTATCAATCAAGATTACAGATTTCATATCCAGTCTTTCTTTGCCTTCAGTGGACCACCAGCTGTGATTTGTGTTTTTTTTTCCTTATAAATCACATACTGCAGTGGTTGAAAAACCCACAGAGAAGCTGAGATGCTTCTCAGAGTGCTGATTTTGGAAGCAAGGCTTTGCAATGCCCACCAGGTATCCCTGGATGCTGTGCTTTGCTCCTCCTCCAGCTGCACTGCTGCCTACTGAGAGCTGGCTCCGATCTGCAGAGAGGCATGGAAGTGCTGACTGCTAGTGGGAAAGACTGGGCAGGGAGCTCGAGTATACCAAGGCATGATGGACTAGATACAATATTAATGGTTATTAATGACTGTTTGCATTTCTGTAGCAGCCGGAGGCCCCAGTGTGGGGCTTGTGCAGGAGCATTAGGCTTAGATTCATCCTTTTTCATTTCAGGCACTTAACTGAGCTGCGTGTGTTCAAGGGAGGGAGATGGGCTCACGGGCCCTGGAGGTGATGCTTTTTTGCCATGGAGCCGGTGGGGTCTAAAGGAGACAATGCCCTTTACATAGGTGGCTTATTTAAATGCTCATAGGTAGGGTGAATCCGAGTCTTTGGGAAAGGTGGATTAAGAGAGCCCAAAAGAGCGGTCATGTCATGTTTGGGTCTACATGAGTGTGCACATGTGTGTTTACTGCGTGCTGTTGCTTGTCCTAGCCTTGCTAGACGCAGACACAGCTTTGGCAAAGCAGAGGAAAGTCATTTGATTTATGGTAAAGAGAGAGTACGTAAACACCGCAAAGCATCAACACAGTAAAATCAGCTCAGCTTCTGCCTGACTGTGGGCCATATCTTTGTAAATATGCTGCAGGTCTATGATCTCTTCCAAAAGTCTGCATATGCATATGCATGTCTCCTGTACACTAACATGCTTTTCTGAGACAAATTTTCCTTGATTTATTCCAGCCACCAAGGGCTTTAAGGGCTTTTGACTAACAGCTGGGAGGGAGCTGTTAAGTCAGGACTGGCCTGTGCTAGGATGAGCACACAAGGAAAGAAAACTAATCAGCCAACTCCAACAGAGATAAGTGTTACTGAAATGAGGAGAGAGACTAATTCCTTTTGTTTTAGTCAGGAAAATAATCCTGCTTGGCCTATGGTAAAGATTTAACTCAGATGTAATGGAGCCAGCATTTTCTATTCTTTATGCTGTATCACAGTTTACTGCTTCAGGAAACCCCTGTCAGCAGTAGTCAGCTCTACTAGGCTTAAAAGAAGTGTGGAAATCTTGGAGGGCTTTGCACACAGAGGGAGTGTGGCGATCCAGGATACGATGCATGAATGATGAGGAGATTTCCCCATCTTTCAAGCTGCATCACACAAATAGCCATGTAAATTATGGTTTTAGCTTTGAAATATAAGTGTAAGTGGGGCTGTGAAGTCTTGCACTTGACTGGGTTTTACCTGGCATGGCAAGAAAACGAACCATACTCATGCAGCTTGCAGTTTTTAATGTTACTGAGTAGCTGCTGTAGCTGGGATTGTTTTTTTTGTGATGAATCTAACCAGGAGATGGTAATTGCCTCTTTCACAAGGAGCTTCAGCATGTGTTCTACCACATGGAAGTTTTCAAGCGATTTAGAAACTGATACCATTTCTGGTATTGGAAGTGTACATCAGAACATGTAACTGATACGACGTGATTACCTGGAAGGTTTACGAGGTGTCCTGGAAAATCTGCTTCTGTACCCAGACAAACTTAGGCCTAAGTGTCCCTTCTTTATTGAGGAATGTGCTTCTTACTGTATAACATACTGACATGGGTGAGATGTTAGAAGCACTTGAGATCTCAATTCCTGGACATGTAGAGATGGATCTTTGGGATTTTCTTCATATTTTGCCTCAAAATTAGGCTGGTATATTTATCCAGGTTAGTATGTAGTACAGATACCTTATGGCAGCATAAATAGTTCAAGTAATTTGTATTCAAATTGAACAGGTCGTTCCTTTGCCCTCCTCATAAGATGTTTAGGCATTGTTAAATAACGAATAATTTTTTTAAAAAAAGCAATCATAGAATCATTAAAGTTGGAAGGGACCTTTGGAGATGTCCATTCCAACCCCCCTGCACACACAGGGTCACCTATAGCACATGGCACAGGATGTGTCCAAGCAGGTTTTGAAGATCTCCAGAGAAGAAGATTCCATGCTTAGGTGTTGTGAAAAAATGGAGATATAGCTGCTCCTAAATTCATAATACCAGCACTTGGGTAACTATTAAAGGACTGGTGTGTCATTCTGATACTTTTTAAGTGTGGGCTAAATTCCAAAATTTAGGCAAGATTGTTGTTTTTATTGCTGTTGTTACTTCTCTGTTAGTGCTGCATCTAAATATGTTATACCAGATGTAAAACCCCAAACTAGCTGCGAACCAGCAATTTTAAACTCATTTTCTGGGATCATTCTACAAGTCTTAAATAATTCTCTAACTATAATGCAGAAGAGGATCTTTTGGAAATCTGAGATTTCCTGTTGTTGAGGCGTTTTCCCTTGTTTTGCTTTGTTCCCTGTTTTCCTAAGAAATGTAGCACATATGAAACACACACCAGAGCAGGCAGAAGCTTTATGGGAGGTGGAAGACGTGCTGCTTTGGAAACCGCACTCCTTAAGGGGCTGCCAAAATTGGAATTTGTGCAACTTCAGCAGATGAGCTCTGATATTGATCAGTCTCAGCTGAGAAGCGGGCAGAGGGCTTGGGGATGAACAGCTGCCTCTGTGCAAAAAGCCTGAGCTTTCCTCATAAGGCAAGTAGAATTTGGAGAGCTGTGAGGAGACAAAACATTTCTGTTATTTAACTCTTTGAGAGCTCGTCCGATGTGACTGTTTTTATGGGCAGCAGCATGTTCATGTTCATTCCTGCTTGGAATTCCTGGAGGCTGGGCCAAAAGCCCATCTATGGATGTGTTTGGCACCCTGACACAATCCCAAAGTGCCCGATAAACAACGTTCCCATTATACTTGATGCTTTTGTGCGCCATACATTCAGTTCTCCTCACGAGCATCCACTTCCGTAATGGTTCAGTAATGGGTCTCTTTGGAAGCTTGAACTAAAGTGAGGTTGATGAGCACCTTGTTAAGAAGAGCATTACGGTACCTTATGGTCCTGGATTTGCACTGGCTGCCTTTGGGGAGATCTGAGCAGGTGGTTCTGACATCAGATGATCCCTTGCTTTGAAGTAGTGCACTCACACCTACCATGTGTGCTCTCTCTGTCTCCCTCTCCATCGTGCAAAAAATATTAGTGCCAGTTCCAAGAGAAAATGAGTTACAGTTCCCAGCCTGAGACATGCTTAGGTTTTGATCTTGGGAAAAAGAAGGAGGAAACAAACAGAATTTAATGGGATTCCAGCTAGCACCATAGATCTGTCAAGCAGTTACTGCCTATTAGTAAGGTAGTGCAATAATGAGATTTGTATTCTGCATCTCAGAGGGATTTATTTTCTGAACTTATCCCAGTGTTTCTGACAATACCCAAATACGAGTATTTAAGTGGAAATATTCAATTATACTAATGCAAGCAAGGGACAATTTTGCCAGCTGCAGAAACGTTTCATTCCAGTTTGAATCTGCCTCTATCTAGACTGGGACTCATGTATTGTAAACGGACATGAATTGAGCACAGCAGAACAACAGACAGTCTTGCCCAACCAAGACACATTTTCCTCCAGAGATGTCTCCTCATGTCTCTCCTGTAAGCTAATAAGGCATCTCTTAGTACCTAAGGTAAGTTCTTGACTAGAAGTTGCTCTTGTTCTGTAGCACATAAGGCAGACATCCCTCACTTCAACAGATCTCAAAGATGCTTTCAAAACATCTAAAATATCTGAAGATCAGAACTCCACAGCAGTCTGAGATATTAGCTGCTGGGAAGCAGTGAGTTTTTGTCTTTATCTACCACTCACCCACATCAAAACAGATGCTAACAACCATCAAAAACACGCGTTTGTCCCAAGGAAGAGCTTATGCTAGAGCTCACTACGCTCCTAAGCACAGGCCTGTCCTTTCTGTCATTAGCTCAGAGCTTTCCCTTCTTAGGAGGGCGCTGAGAAGCAGCAGGCTCCTGGAGGGAGCACAAACATTGCTTGGGTGAGCCTACCCCTGGGTGAAACACTCCATAACCCCAAAGGGCTTTTGCAAGTGCTAACTACTCAGTGTGCCTGACACTTGAGCTCCAAGCAAAGGGCAGAGGCATGCATACCTTGGCCACGGCTTCAGTGTTTCACCTCGAAGAGCTGTCAAAGTGCCAAATGCAGTGAAAGGCATGAGTGCATCTGCTAAAAGGCCTCTCCTGTTTCTCCAAAACCATGTGTGTTTTGCGGAGTTCCTCTTAAAACCCTCTGCTTTAAGTCGTCTGGTTCTCATGTGCCAAAACCCAGCACTGCTGGCTGAGTAGAAGTTGCTGTAATTTGTGTCTCTTTCGAGCTGATGGGCACCTTCTCGGGCAGCATAAGCAGATGCATCCATTGATTTCTCAGGGAATGTGCCAATTTACTGAGGATTTAACCCAGTGGGTTCCTTTTCCCCAAGAATGCAACCTTAATAAAACTGGTTATGGTGATCATGAAATTCATATAAACAGCACTGTCATCTCTTGCAGTTTATGAAAATCCTGTGTGTTTGTGACAGGCCAAAGAAAGCCCCGTCCAGCCCTGCTGTTTTATGCCCGTGTTGGTCATCAAGTAAGGAAGTATTTCACAGAGGTTTTTTCATATTGGCACACTGTGTGAAAGTTTCAGAGAAACAAGAACTCTTCACCTTCTGTAGTAAACACAGGCCGCGGGCAAATACTATAATGTAATCTAGTAAAACAAAATAATTTTAGAAGCCTTTCAAATGCTGAGAAGGAACAGCAGGCTGTGGGTGGGCTGCTCCGCACTCTGAGTGCTGTCTGTTAATACCCAGATGTCGAATGCCAACTTTCCATTCACTGCTGCAAAATAACAGACTGTCATGTGGTAAAAATAACCACGGGAGGCACACAGTACATTCCAGTGCTTATTTCACCTACAGCACATAATCGAAGATGTGTCTGCGGAAGTTCAGTAGATATCTGTACGAATGCTGTAGATTTTAGGTTTGTGATAAGAGAGAACGTAATGGAGGGAAATGTTTTGTGTTAACCTGTTAATTTTGGTATCGTTCACTCAGAATCTAAAGCAACTGCAGAGAACAGGAGATCATGTTCTCACTGTGTGGCAACAGGAGGGAACTGCAGAAATGACCTGGGATCTTTATGAGAACAATGAGAAACACATTAACATAAAAGCTTCTCTACAACTCAGGATGGTTTCTGCTAAAAGGTATTGTAAATCCACTTCTGGCTGTGCTGCACCACATTTATGATGGTATAACCAGCCTTCCAGCCAGGAACCTCATACTGCAGCAGTGGCTCTCCAACCTCATCACTGCTGGCAGATTTTCAGATTGTTGAAAACTACATAGAATCATAGAATCATAGAATGCTTAAGGTTGGAAGCGACCTCTAGAGGTCACCTAGTCCAACCCCCTGCACACGCAGGGTCACCTAGAGCACGTGGCACAGGACTGCGTCCAAGCGGGTTTTGAAGATCTCCAGAGAAGGAGACTCCACAACCTCTCTGGGCAGCCTGTTCCAGCGCTCTGTCACCCTCACGGTCAAGAAATTTTTCCTTAAGTTCCTGTGGGACTTTTGATGCTTCAGTTTGTGGCTATTTCCTCTAGTTCTGTCAGTGGCCACCACTGAAAAGAGGCCAGCACCATCCTCCTCACTGCCTCCCTTGAGGTACTTACAGACACTGATTAGATCCCCTCTCAGCCTTCTCTTCTCCAGGCTGAACAGGCCCAGCTCTCTCAGCCTCTCCTCATAGGGCAGATGTTCCAGGCCCCTGATCATCCTTGTAGCCCTGCGCTGGACTCTCTCCAGCAGCTCCACATCCCTCTTGTACTGTGGAGCCCAGAACTGGACACAATACTCCAGATGTGGCCTCACCAGGGCTGAGTAGAGGGGCAGGATCACCTCCCTCGACCTGCTGGAGACGCTCTTCTTAATGCAGCCCAGGATTCCATTGGCCTTCTTGGCCACGAGGGCACCCTGCTGCCTCATGGTCAACTTGTCGTCCACCATGACACCCAGGTCCCTCTCTGCAGAGCTGCTCTCCAGAAGGTCGGTCCCCAGCCTGTACTGGTGCAGAACCTTGCACTTGGCCTTGTTGAATTTCATGAGGTTTTTCACCGCCCAGTTGTCCAGTCTGTCCAGGTCCCTCTGGATGGCAGTGCAGCCCTCTGGGGTATCAGCTACTCCTCCCAGTTTGGTATCATCAGCAAACTTGCTGAGGGAGCACTCTGTGCCTTCATCCAGGTCATTGAGGAATAAATTGAACAGGACTGGACCAAGGACTGACCCCTGGGGGACCCCACTAGCCACAGGCCTCCAACTAGACTCTGCACCGCTGATCACCACCCTCTGAGCTCTGCCATCCAGCCAGTTCCTAATCCACCTCACTGTGCACTCATCTATCCCACACTTCCGGAGCTTGCCCAGGAGGATGTTGTGAGGGACGGTGTCAAAAGCCTTGGTGAAGTCGAGATAGACGACATCCACCGCTCTCCCCTCATCTATCCAGCCGGTCATTTCATCATAGAAGGCTATCAGGTTAGTCAAGCAAGATTTCCCTTTGGTGAATCCATGCTGACTATTCCTGAGCACCTTCTTGTCCTCCATGTGCCTGGAGACAACGGCCAGTATGAGCTGTTCCATCACTTTTCTAGGGATGGAGGTGAGGCTGACTGGCCTGTAGTTGCCTGGGTCCTCCTTCTTGCCTTTTTGAAGACTGGCGTGACATTGGCCTTCTTCCAGTCCTCTGGCACCTCCCATGTTCTCCAGGACCTTTTGAAGATGATGGAGAGAAGCTTAGTTATGACATCCGCCTGCTCACGCAGCCCTCTGGGGTGCATCCCATCAGGGCCCGTGGATTTGTGGGTATTGAGTTTCCTTGGGTGTTCTCTCACCCAATCTTCCTCTACCCAGGGCAAGTCTTCCTCTCTCCAGGCTTCTTCTCTTGTCCCTAGGGCCTGGGGCTCTAAAGAGCTGCCCTTGGTAAACACGGAAGCAAAGGCGGCGTTCAGCACCTCTGCTTTTTCTGTGTTATTCAGAACCAGGGTGCCCATCCCGTTCACCAGCAGACCCACGTTTTCCCTGATCTTCCTTTTGCTGTTCATATATTTGAAGAAGTTTTTCTTGTTATTTTTAACATCCCTTGCCAGATTGTGTTCCAAATGTGCCTTAGCTTTCCTTGTCGCATCTCTGCATTCCCTGACTATGTTCCTGTATTCCTCCCAGGGGGGCCTGTCCTTTTTTCCACATTCTGTATACTGCCGCCTTCTGCCTGAGCACTGCCGGACACATCAGTGTCATTCAACACATCAGTTTGAATAAAGAGTCCAGTGACCCTGTTAAGTCCTCAGGCTCTACTAGTTTCTTCAGGTAACGCAAGACAGAATACCAGCATTTTTGTATGGAACGGCATAGGTTTTACTCTGAAATCTGAGGTTAGATAAGCATGACTCTAGACTGGAGTCCAGGACCAGGCTTCTTTTAACTCTGCTTATTTGCCATTTCTGCTTTATATTTTTGGATTCAAAGACTGTTTCTTATGCTTCTAAGCTAATTCTAAATATCACCATTATTATATGATAATACTTAAAGATTTATATTGACTTATTTTTATGTACTTTTCTGCTTTTTTTTTCTTTTTTTATGATGCAGATGTCTTTTCAGTCACTTGGGATGAGGTGTACAGAAATGCTGACTAATGCAGACATTCCTCTTCTAAATGCTTTTGCAGATGAGTGAGCTTATTAAATGATTACAGTTACTCATGTGTAAGTTCACCCATATGCATATACACTGGCAGGCTAAAAGCTACCTTCTATGATTTCTCATACGATGATAACATGGAAGTCAAATAGATGAACCGCAGTCTGTGCATTCATGCATTTTTGCTGCCCAGGTTGAAGTCAAACAGCTCCCATATAGAGAACTGGCTATAAGAACTGGTTACACCAGCTCAAGGCTAAACATTGCAAGTGTGGGTGCATTTTGCACAGGGCCTTGCAGGAAGGTCACTTAGAAAGTGAGTCAGAAAAAGGAATACTGAACTGAAGCATTCCTATTGTGTTAAGGGCCTCAAATCCATACAAATACACATACAAATCCACAACTAGCTCTAATACTGTCCTAATATTTTTTACCTCTTGACAACACAGGCCTGCACAAGTCTCCCTTCCGTTCGCTTCTGTTTCCTTCTATTTATAAAAACATTCACCTGGTCTGAAGCAGGATCTCCTTTGATTTTCTTACTGTCAACGTTTGCTTAGCTTGCCAAACCTACTGGTTATGTCTGGCTTGCCAAAAAAAATTCATCTCTGTCTTGTGCACCTCTCTCTTCTTTCATCCTACAATGCACTGAGCACTCCGAACTGATTAAGCAGAGCTTATAATCACATAGGGTTTGTGCTTTTTGTGGTGGTGCACACATTTAAAATGGAGCATGTCCTCAAACCTGGGTAGGATCAGAGTGCTTAGCACCTTGCAGTGTCTGGCGCCAAAGGAAATATGTGTTAAATTAGGTACTTAGGTTGGATCCATGTGCTTCTTCCAGCTAGTGCATTTATTTAAAGACATCAGGTAAGATATGAAATTATTTTCAAAAGATACCTCCTCTTACTTCACCACAGTTTTAAAAGAACAACAAATATTCTCAGATTAGGTTTAATTAATAGGAATAAAAAACACAGTAGCGTGTGACAGTTCTCACATTCACATAGGAGCTGGTTAGTGTCATGCAAGCTCATAGCGAGTCTCCCTGAAAAAAATGTTTGTAATGATGTCTTCAAGAAATTTCACAAGAAACTGGCTTAAGGCAAGCCAAGTGCATCAAATCTTTGGCTAGGGCTTTAACCCTTGGACTGTTGGCCCTGTTCGCTTTTTTTCTCCTGACCTGGCACACATGAAAAAGCTGTGAGCTCAAATACGACCAAACCTCTCCAAGTCTTCTGCCAGATTCAAAAACTCTAAATTCATAAGTGTATATAACAAGAAAAAAAAAATGCTCTGGAGTTTGTTCTGTGAGATATAAAAATACTTTCCTCAAGTGTTTTAGTGTTTTACATCCCATTATTTGGAGCAAAAGAAAAATAAAGGAGGACAAACCTATCGACATGTAATGGGAAACATGGAAAAAAATCAAAAGATCAAACCTAACTTTTGAAAGAAGGAGCTGTTTGATCTATACTATTGCATTTTGCAGTCATTTGCACCAGGGAAAAGTCAGTGGAAAAGAGTTCCACAAATGCCTTTTGGCTGTAAGAGTTTTAAAGCAATGGAGAATCTCCTGAATGTTGCACAGCTGCACCTGAAGGAGGACGCTAGCCCTCTTCTTAGACCCCATATGAAAAATCCATCAAAGTCCATGAAATGCAAAGATACCACTTTACCACTTTACCATGAAATGCAAAGATACCACTTTACCACTCTACCTTGCAATAAGTGGGTGTCTGAAAGAAAAATTCTGTTTACACTGTCAATCACGGCATGTTTGCTTGGCTCCTGCACTCTTTGCAGACCTTAGTAACTAGATGGGGGCTGGGGATTAGGGCAGACTCTCACCTTAGCAGGGCTGACTACTCTTAGGCAAAGCATACAACTGCCCATACCTGTGTATGTTTTCTTCCAGCTTTTTAACCTTCAGTTCATCCTCTTCTGACTGCCTCCTTCTGGCTTCTTCCTCTTCTGCAGAGCCAGCAGGAATTCCCTGTAGCAGCCATTTTTCCCGAAGAGCTTTGGACTGTATGGAGGAGAAAATAAAACAAAAACCCTTAGGATAAGAAAGGATAAAACCTTCTTAAAATTGAGAAGAACTACTAATTGTCAATTTAGACGTTAAATTTCAGGTGATCTATTAGACGTTTATCCAGACGTCAGGTCTGTTAGTTTTAGCAAGGGCAGTTTTACAGTAAGCATGGTGTTTACTACTGATGCTTTAAATTGAAGCTATTTTTAGTTCCTAAGTAAGCACAGCATTAGTCAGTCCTGCAAAAACTAAAATTTTTGTAGAGAAGTCAGGATATCTTGTGTATGATAACTCATAAATCTCTTAAAATTTCAAAAATAAAAGAGCAGTATACTTTAAATGTAAGGTGTTTTGTGAAGGATATAATCATTCAGATGTTAAATAAATCAGAGGTAGATGTTAAATTAATCAGATATATTATTTTTGATTTATAAAATGGATGTGTGCCCACACGTGTACACACACACTTTCATACAAGCACAGACATTATCCCTTAGCCAGACCAATATTAAAGCAAACAAAGAGAAGTCTTCCTGAAGCCGTGGGTATCCAGTGACACAACAGAAATGTTACAGTTGGTGGCCACAGCCAGTTCCCAATACGGCAATTTGGTGTGCTTTCCATACCGAAAAACATGGCTATGACTTCATCGTGGCACCTTCTAATCCAGCTGGAGCTCATCCAGGGGCATTTACTAGTTGAGATGCACTGGTTGCAAACAATGCTTTAAATCGCACATTGGCATACGTGTCCTGGTCAGAATCCTCCCAAATAGATACAAGGAGCTAAGCTGGGAGAGAGAACATGGAATGAACCCTTGGGAAGGAAGATTTGCGACCTTCTCCTCTCCCACCCTTGGCAAAAATGAAATGAAGCTGATGGAAAACTCACTGAACTAGGGAACCTGTAAAACTAGCCCCTTCACTGACTGGAAAGAATGGCCTCAATTTTGAATTTCCAAAGCAATTATAAATATTAGTTCAAGGAACGAGCTGTCAGAGCCTATATTCCCTACAGTGAAAAGGAGCTAATAAGAAAATCATCAATTAAAAGAAAATGGATTTCAGAGGCTGCCCAAACATGCACTATCAGTCTCTCTAATGAGACGTTCATAGCTAGAACAGAGTAAAATAGATTCTGATTTGTGCAACATTCACCAATAGAAAACAGTCTCCATCCACACCCAAAATAGAAGACTTTTTGACATGACACACAAGTCTTACTTGCTAGTTTTTGAGTATATATATATATAGACGTAGTATCTGTGCACAAGCTATTCTTGTCACTTCATGGCCTATTTGATTTAAAGCAATTTGATTTTAATATGACAGCAGTATAAATCAACGCAAACAAATTAGACTTTATAAATGACTCCAGCTTTCATTGACATAACTATGCTGCACACCACATTCATTTTAGGTGATTCTTCAGGAAACGGGAATATGTAGGAATCACTATTCCTATACAAATGAGGAGCTCTGTATGATAAAAAAGGTTTTGTGCTCCTGTTACCACCTGTCACTGCCAAAATTCCCCCCACCCTGTAACCAAATCTGTACTGTGCTTTATCTAGCCAAGAACATCTGAATTCAGTTTTGTTTGTGTCACAAGCCACAAAACATTATAGTCATTATCTTCAGTCACAGTTTTACTGTTTTTTCTTCAATTTTCTGTCACTGTTTGTGTTTCACGCTGTATTCCATACACTGTCGGAGAGATTTCTTGGTGGATCCTTTGCTTTTCTCTACAGTATTGATTACTACCCCCATGAAGGTTGCAATGAGGTGGAGGTTGATCATGTAGCTTGATCACCTTGTCAGGGCACAGAGTCAATGAAACTCCCGTCAATAGAGGAGTTCCAAATTATCTGCACCAAGAAAAAAATCAAGAACAGTCAAAAAGCAATTTTCAAGTGACATCTGCATGGCTCTTGGGTGCTAAGTAAATAACTGCATGCTTTAGTTTGGCATTTGAGAGGTCTCATCAGCTTAGCTCAGCAGGTACCAACTGTGCTGTGCTGGGCCAGATCCAGTGCTCAGCCCCGGGAAGACCAGTTGCTTACTGCAGAATTGCTGTCTTTCCTTTAGTAATGACATGTTGCCAACCATATGTGCAAGCATGTTAACTGCACGTGCCGTTCTCAGATACGGCTTCAAATTGGAAATCCAAAGTGTTACTCTGTTGGAAGAATAGATTTCCAAAGATCAAACTACAAAGAAAAAAGCCGCTTCCTCTGTTTAAACCTCTCAAACAAAGCTCCAGATCTCCTAAGAAAGCTCTCAGCAAAAAATGGCTTAGACCATCCCTAAACGTTTAGTTAATAATCACTCCTCATCTGACACGGGGGGAAAATGAAACATAACTTTCCTTTCAAAGTAAGTGCTTTACAGACTGTCCATGTTAATACTCAAACAGGGGAGGGTCACTCTCTTCAGTACAAAACACTGTACAACAAATAAGAGATTTTGTGCAGCTTTTGTTTTGGTCTTTGTTTATGCGAACCATTTAAACTACAGATCACATGATTTCTTTCTGTAGAAGGCTCTATTTTAGGCCTATAAATAGGATGAATGTGAAACTGGAAAGCGCCAATGAGATTTTGTTAAGACATACTTAGGGACAGGAATGCTATGATCTATTAAAAATCCTCCCTCTTGGTGAAATGTCAGCATATTTTATCTAAAACAGGAAAACTTGTAGCTTTGATGTTTTTTGGCTCTCCCTTTCAAGACAAAAATGAAGGCATTCATTAAATATTACACTGAAGAATTCAGACATGAAGACTCAGAAATGGAGAGATTTATAAGAAACATTTTTTTTTTCAATTCAGGGAACTTGTTTGCCAAGCTATTGAGAATACATATATTTATATAGCCCATGTAAATACAACAGGCAAACACAGAGAGACACTTCAGGTGACCATGCCTTGCAGCCCTCACTCCAGAGGAAACATTTTTCTGCTAGATTCCTGGCATAGTGTTGCAGCAGCACATATGGATGGAAGAATCTCACACTTGCCTTTAGCAAATCTTTCCCAGGTCTTTTTTCTTGGGCCCTTCACTACAAGAAAGACACTGAGGTGCTGGAGTGATCCAAAGAAGGGCAGTGAAGCTGGGGAAGAGGCTGGAGCAGAGACCTCATGAGGAGCGGCTGAGGGAGCCGGGGTTATTTAGTCTGGAGGAGGCTCAGGAGCATTATCGCTCTCTACAGCTCTCTACAGTTACCTGAAAGGAGGTTGTAGAGAGGCAGGGGTCGATCTGTTCCCCACAATAACAACCGATAGGACAAGAGGAAACGGCCTCAAGTTGTGCCAGGGGAGGTTCAGGTTAGATGTTAGGAAGAATTTCTACACGGAAAGAGTGGTGAAGCCCTGGAACAGGCTGCCCAGGGAAGTGGTGGAGTCCCGTTGCCTGGCGGTGTTCAAGAAACATGTGGATGAGGTCCTTAGGGACATGGTTTAGCAGGTATGGTAGGATGGGCTTAAGGTTGGACTCCATGGTCTTGAAGGTCTTTTCCAACCATAATGTTTCTGTCTTTGATTCCTCAGAAAGCCAGATTGGAGGCTCTGACACAACCCTTGAGACCCAGCCAACCGAGGGTGCAAACAGGGAGGTGCTGTTCAAGGTGCCCTGGGACGCTGTGCAGCCCATGAGGCCGGCAGCATCGAGGATGTCCTGCCAGGCTCACAACGCAGCCAGCAGCAGTTTCCAAATAACAGATGGTTTACTGTCATCTATTATCTTTGCTCCAGAGTGATGAAATTAGATTTCTTGAGAAAATCTCGCAAACCCTCAACACAGAAAAATAAAGGCGTTTCTCAAGTCTGCTAAAATAGAGTATTCTTAAAGTGGAATAGGACCCAAAAATAGTTGTGCAAATTACCCCTACTTAGCCCCTGCTGTGCTTTATTTAACAGTCTGTAATTAAATGGTCACAGGCTAGCATTTCAGCGCTGCTCCTCTTCTATTATCTCCTATGGACCTCTATTTATTACATCCTCCACCTTCTTTATGTACATTGTTCTGTAGGATTAGACCGATGATTATGTATGATTACAGTAGCCAAATCTGGTGATGTATAAATAAAAGTATTTGTGAACTTCATTCCAGCAGTAGGAAAAAAACACATTTTTTAATGTTATAACTACAACCTAACTTTAAGGTTATAACTATACTAACTTTAAAGTTATAACTCACTATAACATTATAACCTGTAATGTAATAACTATAATGTTATAACCTCACTAATGTTATAACTACAACAGGTTATAACTATGTTATAACTACAACCAAACCATCTACAGTTTGGTATAACCATTTCTTCATTTAATGTGTGAGCATTACTTCTTCAGTACTAGGTCCTTCAGCAGAAATTGGATCATGACGTTAAAGGGGCTGTCTCTGCAAAGGGGCTGAATTTTAGTGCGCTGGGTCAGCACTGTTGCCAGGTGAAATGGTGTCTCTGCGCATGTGCACAATTTCAGACTTTTCTGACTTCCAGCTTAGGAAATAACCCGACCTTTCTTCACAATGCAGAGGGAAAAACAGGTCATGATTCTCTGCAAAGATTATGGTGAGGACAGAAGTGAGTGAACAGATGTTGGAGAGGGCAAAAAGAAGTCATACCAAATGTCTGAATCCAGTAGGCACGGGGACTGCAATAAATGTGGTGCATAGCTCCCTTATGTGTTATTTATTCCTCATTTCATACCTCAGGACACTAAAGCCTGAGGGCTTTATGTTGTTTACATTTCGTGCTAGCGTGGCAATAATGTACAGCCTCTGAAATGCACAGAGTCAAATACATAAAAAAAAAAACAACAAAAACCTTCATGTTCAATGCTGTATCTGCTTCTAATGCTGTATCAAATGTTTGAGTACTGAGAAATATAATAATTAGCAGATTTGTTAGCTGCATTTTAATGCTGTGCCCTGAAAGAGTATCTAAAAAATCACCATTGGATTCCACAAAGAGTGATTAATTTTCTCCATCAGTCATACTGATTTAGGACCTTATTGCGTAAACATTGTTCGTAAAGAATAACATGTTCCTAGTCTCACATGAGGGCAGTGTCTTGAGGCTAATATTCTGCCATTTGACTCTTTATGATAACGTAAAAGCCAGAGCTTAGCTACTACCTTTTAAGGTAGTTTCTACCAGGAGTTCGGTTTTTGTTTTCACACGTGGTTACAGGAGCGGTAAGAACCATCTCTTCTCGACAGCAGTTCTTGCTAAAGCTGAACCTGACTCTGGCTGCCAAGTGCATTTTTAAGGATGCTGACAAATTGGTAGAGAAGCAAAAGTCAAAAGGTGACCAAAGAAAACCTCCTCCAGCAAAATGTGCTTGCTCTTGACAAATGCTATTGGGTGAGCAACTGTACAGGACTCTGGTGGTCTTCTGTGCTGTGCAAAATGGGCTTAAATGTCCCTGGTGCAGGGCACTGAAATCAAAGGTGATTTTACATAAATTCTTGCCCAGGGTGAATGTCTTCTGAGACACGAAGACCATGGGGCACTGTTGTTCAGAAAGTGAAGTGATTTTCTTCCCTATGTGCGTTCAGACAAAATGCATGGACAAAATATGGATGTGAGGGCATGGCTACTTGTATCTTCAAATCTTGTGTAAACAGTCCACAGGGTACTAGGAAGTGCAGATAAAGCTCTTGCTTTATATAGGACTGGGAGAACGACATATTGAACCCCTTCCATTGGATCTGGAAGTCTGGCTGTCCACTTGGTTTCCCCTGGCATAGCGGGGTGCATGTTGGATTTACCCTTTGCCTCTCAGGAATGTCCAGACTTCCCAGCCATCTCTGGAGCTCTGGAGGCAGCAGCTCCCCGGGCTTTGCTGTTGGATTGCAGCTTTGTCAGCCAGCTAACAGCCGAAATGGGGAGACCTGCTCCAGGGCCGCAGAGGCTGCTCTGCCCACGGCCGGGCGCCCCACGCGTCTGCCCGGCTCGATAAAGTCATGTCGGCAAGCGACACAAACGCAAAAACTCTTCTGGGATGCCTCCCTTTTCCTTCCTCACCATCTCCGCACACCGCGTTTCTTGCAGGCTGCATTTTTACACAGTTCCCAATGCTGTCCAGCTGGCTCTGACCCAGCGAGTGCAGTTTACCCAGCGGGTCTGGGTCTGGCATACCGGTGCACGGTGCCAGTATTAGCAGAGAGGTTCCTGAGGCTTGCACTGAGATTACAAGAAGATTTGTTCCTCTGCCAGCAGGCCTTGCCTTTCCATCCAGAAAGGAGAAAAATGACTGTTTGCATGGCTATAGCACAAACCAGTATTTCAGAGACACACGCTCTCAACTATACCTGACATAGTCTGCAAATGCTGAGAGGGGCTGTAGGCATAAAATAACATGACAAATAGGTCTATCTACACATAAGCAGCTTTTCAAAATACAGCCCTGAGGGGTGTTTTAGTTTATTTTTTCCTGGCAGGTGAAATAAACAATACAACTGTTTGCCCAGACTGATGCTCAGTGGTCACCTGTGGGTTTTCAGTGATGGAGATCCTGCTCATAAGTAGGAAGAAGTGGAGCAAACGCAGGAGACTTTCCCTTGTGTCAGCCCAGGGGGCACAGTAACTTGTTTTGTGTCAAAACTTTATTTTGGATTTGCAGTCTAACCCATTTGTTTTGCCCTGAAAAGCGTGTCTGCAAGATATACAGATATGGCTCAGGAACTGCTCAGATTAGAGAATTAACTCATGCTGAAAACCTGTCAGGTGGATTGCAGTCTTGGCATTAATCACAGTGTCATAGCTAGCATAGGTATAGTTCAGAAAAAAAAAATACTGGCAGAGCTTAGCCAGCCCAACATAACTTAGTGTGTTTATAAAGCAGATAACATATTCTACTGTAGATTTTGAAGATTTTAAAAATAACAAAAAAAACCCCAGTATTTTAAGAAAGTGACTTCTTAAAAATAGTTTTTAATTTAGAGCAGGAGTTATATTTTCCCGAAGTCACTTAGTATGCATTCACTAAATAAAACATTTGAAGCACATTAACTAAATGTTTTCAAGCATGCTAAGACCTGCCCATTGTGATCAGAAACCTTTCTTGGGTAGTCATGGTTTAAGCTCTTCAAAATTTTCTTCTCAGTCACACTGGTCAAGGTTACTCTTACCAGTTTCTTTCTCTCTCCTCATAAAGCCCTTGTTGCAGCTGACCCCCCCTACCCTTTTAAATGGCTCAAGAATTTCCTGGTGCCTCCAAGACGGGACTCACCGCCTTGCCTGTTTCTTCACTTCTCAAAGACCTGCTTCGTCCCTAGAAGAAGCACATCTGCCCCCTTCCCTTAAACCTCTCGGCTAACAAGTATGTGCCAAAATGCCAGAAAGCGGTAGGGATGAGGGATTCTAGAGAGGGACGAGCCAGGAAGGCCGCGTGTATCTGCAGTCAGCGCGCAGCACGACGGTGCGACACGACACGCGGCGCGTCGCTCTGCTGCGATGTGTGTGGCCTGATTCCGAGCGGCCGTCTGGGCAGGAGGCGCGGCGATCTGGAGAGAAGATGTGCAAGAAGCAGCAGGAGTGGGCTGGGAGATGAGCAAATAAATAAATAAAGGATCGCTGTGATTATTATAAACACCAGCTAGAATTACTACAACTGAAAGAGATTACAGGGATTATCTTTTTCCTTTGTTTGTTTGTCATAGCTGGTTCATTTGACAGCCCTTCAACTCCCCTATTTATTCAGTCATTTCTCTTTTTCAAAGCAAGTGTTCTGCACAGCAATAGAGAAGACAGGATTATTTTAAACAGACAATTGTGACTGCAAAAATGGATGAAAAAAAGAGCTAGATTGTTGGAACGATTTGTGTTTCCTTGGAATGGACTAGATTTCAGCATGATACTTCTTTTGCTTGAGTAAGTGAATCAGAGACAGTGCCAGCTGCAGTGTAAGATATTGCAAACACATTTGGTCATTATGTGCAGCTTGGTTTGCAGATACAAGGGTAAAGCACATCTGCAGGATGCTACCTGAGGGATGTATATGTTTATAGCTGTAGTCCCATCATCAAGATCTCATATTTTATCTGTTTAAAATCTCCCAGGAGCAGAAATTGCAGATGTAAAGACAGTAGCCTAATTAGGAACACTTTGGGGGAAAAAAGAAAGCCAGTTATTCTATGTTCTCTGTGTAAGCTTCCCATCCATTAGCATGACCACCAGTGTAAATATTTGCATGCATTGCTTTTAAATAGTTTAGGTCACATATTGTAAATGTACTATGTAAACCAAGTGGACAGTTGTTTCCACACTAAGACAGCGAAGAAGATACAAAACCTAAGCTTCTTCAGCCGAAACTGTTGAAAGGGAAAGCCACCATGCCTGAGACGTTGCCGAGACTGCGATTAAAAGAAGTAACAGGCCCGCATGGGGGTGAGGAGAGGTCCATGCACCGGCAGCACACGGGATGCAGGGTACCAAAGGTGATGCTGTGACCAGGGGCACGCCGGGTTCCCGGGATGGTGGCCCAGCTCCGGATCAGGCTGCCTGGAGAGGCCGTGGGAGCTCCATCCTCGCTGAGAGGGGAAAAGCAGCAGGACAGGGCCCTGTGCAACCTGCTCCCACGGGCCCTGCTCTGTGCAGGCAGGACATGAGGTGGCCTCCAGAGACCCCTCGGACATAAATTATTGTATCATTCTGTGAGAATGTCTCTTTTTCCCAGGGTATTTTGGAGCTGGACTGAGAAGAACTTCAAGCTAGTGGAAGTGTGTGGATGCTTGATTTGGTGTGGCTGCACTGAAAATTGAATGGTGTTTTTTTTCAGATATATGCATGAAAGGAGATTGATCACAATATGAGATTTAAAAATCAGGTCAACAGCACTCCTAACCAAATAAATTTACGAATTAGCACCATTACTCTTCTGTAAAAGTTGCTTTTGCTACTAGCTTTTGAAAGATTATTCTTCTCTATGCTTTCAAGATTTCCTTTATCACTCTTTGCAACATACACATATCAGCCAGGGGGCAAAAGGCGCAAAAAAACAATCCTCTTGTTCAGAAACTGCCTTTTTTTTTTTTTTTTTCCTCCCCCTTAGTATTGTAAGTACTCACAGTCATAATTTTATAAAAGCTAAATTTGGGTCATATGGATTCATCCTAAGGCAAGTATCAGGCCATTAGGAGGAGCTTGCATGGAAGAGGTTTTGGAGATCCGTAAACATCCTCAAGCTACTTTGACACGATCTGGCTAAAATGAAAACTGCTGCAGTGGCAGACGGTGACCTGCTTTAAGGCAGTTGTTACTGGTGCAAATGCAAGGGTCATTTTTGTGGAATTTCAAGAAGTTCTGTGTGTATGTGAATATTTACATTGTCATCCATGATAACTGCTCCCCCACTCTGAACTACACCTCACACAACAAAGGATTTTTGGTAAATGAAAGTATTTTCACATAAGGGTTATATCAAAATAATGGCAGTATGTTCAACTGTGTGGACAGTAACATGCAAGCTGATACAAGTGCAAGTTAAGGAACTAGAGATTTCATATGTTTGTGGCAGTCAATGGCTATAGTGAGTTTAGAATATACTATCTCATTATGGCTAATATATTTTATCTGGGATAAGTACTTGACCTTCTGATCATTTGGAAACAAAAGAGGATTTTTGAAAATTTTCCTCAAAATTTCTGCCTGGCAAATAAATCCCGAAGTCTGATATTTTGTGAACAATGCAGAAGTAGTTAGTGCTCTCATTTCTTGGTTTACACAGTCATATTCACTCTTGATCTCACTGTGTGTCCTTAAGAATCTTGAGTTCTTTTCTGAGTCATAAAATACATAAACAGGGAGGCAGAGAGCTTCTCTCTTCTTAGCTGAAAATGCAGTGGGAGGTGTGCTCTCCAGGGGAACGATGCCCAAAGATGCTTACGCACATCAAGGCTGAACAGGGGTCCCTCACACTCTAGAAATGCTACTGCAGAAACTCTTCAGAAACGGCTCACCTTGTTCCCTGCTCTTTATTTTAAAGGATTTAGCTCAGCTGCATTTCTGAAAGAAAAAGGAACTTCTTGGGTGTGGGTCTGGAGTGGGAGAGGTGCATCACAGGGTTTTTTAGAAGGTAGAGATGCCCAGGACTGAATGAGCTCCTCACCTTCAGTGTTTCTGTGTGTCTGTCTGTCATAACAGATAACATGTACCAGAAAGAGTGTTTGACTTATTAATAAGATGAGAGTTTGGAAGCTAGTGCACTAACACCATAAAAAATGGAGACTACTCACTGTGTCATCAAATATTGGCAGATTTTTTCATGAGCTTAACTCAGCTAAGATTTGGTTGATGGGTTAATTTACTTAAAAATCACAAAGAAATGTATCATAAAGGAATAAGAAGATTCCTTTATTTCCAAATATTATATCTATATTCCCATACTTTTGTGTTTATACCCATTTATATTCTCTGACAGCAATTACTTTGAGATTAGAATAAATTCAGCATAGCTATAATGTTACAAAGTTTCAGCTAAAACTAGTTTTAGCATAAAAGTGTTTCCATTTAAAATGATGGCACAATGTTGTAGATGAAGTGTTCAGGTACTCTAGTCTTTAAGAAATAGACACTAACAGAAGTAGATCCCTAATATTTATATCACTGCAGAAATAAAATGCCTACAGTAAATGGATTTATTGTAAAAGCTCAACAGCAGAGAAGTCATCTTTTATTGAATTAGGAGATTTTTGCTGCCACCACCAAACAAAAATTATAGTAAATAGTAACAGATATTCTGTTCAACTACGTATAAATGCAGCAGGATTTGGAAGAAACACTTCTGCCCAAGATTTTTTTCACTCCATTTTTGTCCAGTGAAAAGGGTTCTTAAAAACAGTTATACTAACCTATAAAAGTAATTACCTTCTTCCTCAAGAAGTTACATCATGTTGATAAATACTTTAGCTGGTGTATAGGCATGAAGTAAATTTTACCCACTTTCCTGATTCTGAACTATAGTGCCAGAGGTTGGAGACGCCTCCAGTTCCTAGGGATCTGGTCAGCCCTGCTGGTAACTTGTGTGCGCAGTGAACTGTTGGTGCATGAAGCTGAAAGTTAAAGAACAAAGCCAAACAAAACCAAACCAAACAAAAACCTATCCTGAATTACATATGAGAATAAGGACTATTAAAGACTATGTAAGTAAGAGGAAATGGAAGATCTTGTAAACTGTATCTTTTCAAAGCAAAACAGCATTTTCAGAGTTGAAGAAGGGGGATTCAAAAATGATTTTTATACCTTTGACATCAACAAAGGCTGTTGCTTCTTCAGTGATGCTTCTCCTTGTACACCCTGCCCTAAGATCAAACGTGTGTTCTCTGGGTCAATCAAAATTCCTGCTTTCTGGGAAGGAGCTATAAGACGTTTGGTGTTATCATATAGAGCCACTCTCACCACACTAAACCTTTACCTTTAAAGTCTGCCAGTTTAGAAACACATACACAAAAAAAATAGGCAAGCTGCATTTCAGCGCCAGTGTCCTCAGCCATAAAGATCTTAGACTAATTCTCAGGAATTATAGCAAAATTCACACATGTGCAGAGCTGACATTCACTATTTCTCATGCATGCTAGCCATGGTATTCACAAATTACTCTAAAATGGCAAGGCATCAACAATAGGTCCCTTATTTTCAGACAGGCAGGTAACAGGGTATAAATGAATTAACTGGTTGTAGAGTGGGGAATTTTGGCAGGGACTACTTGACATCAGCAATTTGAGACCTGCAGGCAATCCAGCATAAATATTTGCAGTAAATTATTTCTATTAGCTATTCTTCCTATGTGAATATGATTTTGTGAAATTAACAAAACCCCTGTAGTTTTCAGATACTTCACTGGGTAACTGAACATGCTATTTTACGTAGTGCATTTTTAAAAGAAAATTACTCTGGCATCTTACAAATATATAAAAACCTTTGACTGAAATAATTAGCTGCTACACTTGTAAGATCAAGTACTGAAGACATAGGATTAACCCGGATATTATATACAAAGATTTCTCCATGGTTAATTTTAATGAACACAAATAAAAAGTCCTGATTCTTTACACTGACTGTGACAATTGCACAGCACTTCAAATAAACACACAGCCTTTCTAAACAGGCTCGGTTTTATTGACTTCTTTTTTTATTTTTTTTTTAGCCTTGTGTAGAAGTGGTTGAAATCCGTACAGTTCAGGAAATGAACCATGTTCCACTTAGGCTTTCCAGTGGAGAATGAGCTTGTTTATTACGGGCTTTTTGAGCTGGGTATGGAGGCCGTAACCGTAGCGGGCCTAGGGACAGTGGCTCTCGCAGCCTGGGGACAACCTGGCTGGGGTGAAGGGGGGTCCTGGCAGGAGAGCAGGGGGTTGCAGGGCTTCCCAAAGGAACGGAGCCGCTTTGCTGACCACATGGTCCGCGTCCCGCAGCTCCAGATGAGCAACTGGCGTGTGGAACAAGCACAGCCTGCTCTGTCAGACAGAGGGGACACGCTTTTGGCCAGTGCATGTGTACATGTATGTATGTATGTTGGTATGTATGTATTCATGGGGAGTGGCTGCTCTCCCTCTGTTTAGCAAGGGCCTTGCGGCAATGTCCCAGCAGAGGCACTCAGGCAGCTCCTGGCACCTCTGCCACCGCTGTCACAACTGTGACAAGTTCACCAAATCCTCACCCCGTTCCCCCACGGTGACTGGGAATGCCATGGAATGGGGAAGCAGCGGGGCTCTGTCACCATCCCCGTGCATCTTGTCACACCCAGCATTACAGACCTGAACAGTTACAGGGAGTTACCCTGTGACAGACCTGAACAGTTACAACCCTGGGTTGTGGGGAGAAAGCTGCCATGACCCAAGAACACTGACTTGAGGGGCTGCCACTCCTCTGAGCATGGTGTTAAAACTCAATATAGCAAATCATATCTCTGTATATTTATTTTTTTTTCAAAATAAAATTAATTAAAAAAATCTTAGCACTTTCTTCTCAAAACGCTGTGCTCAGAAAACTTAATGAAAAAGCAGCTAGCTTTGAAACAGTTAACATGATATGAAGGAAGTATCCAGCTTTGCAGGAAAGGCAAAATGAAGGCACTGCAAAAGCATCTTACTGCCCTGCTGCATCAGCCTGTGGTAGTCAGAAGAAATTCTTCCTTGCCTGTAGCTAGTGGCAGCCTTAATGAAATGGCAACGCCTGTTGCCCCACAGAAATGCAATCGTATTATTGACTGAAAACACTGAAAACCAAGTGTGATATCTGCAGATTTGTGATGAGGCTGATGATGCATCTGTGTAGGCTGCCATCAATTACTTGGGTTTAACTGTGTTATGTTTACCAGAAAATGAGGTATTCTTTGCAGAACATTATGGCAGATATTTGAGGCAGCAGGGTCCTGTCTGCAGCATAACTTGAAGTCTAGTCTTTGAGTATATGTGTGGGCAGAGATATTCTGCGCAACACCTCCCCATGCAGGTACATTGTACACACACATACACTATTGCACAAGCAACCTAAATACGATATTTTTAAACTAATGATGAGAATATGAACCGCATACGCAGAAAAAGATCACACGTACATTTTTGTTTGCCCCTTTGCTACCAGCAATGTAAAGACAATCTCCACAGGAAGAATAAAAGGATAGAAATAACCAGGATGGTTTTCAAAAAGTGGTGAGGATCTGCAGCTGTAATGGAGTCCAACAGGGACTGGGGCTGCTCCTCACCCTGTTAAAAATCAAGGTATCTCTATATATAGACACAGACATATGGATCAGCGCCCTCCCTGCTTGAGCGTATTCACCCATTTCATTATGCTGTGCAAGCTTAATAACTTCATCCTACAATTAAAGCCTTGCACACATGCACACACACACTAACATCCCTCTCTGCAACACGCACAGACACAAAACCCGGTGACAGGCACGAGCAAAATCTACAGCAGCTCTGCAGGCAGAAAGAGCTCGCTGAAGCCATGCAGCGCACACCCCATCTGCAGCGATTGGTGTCTTATCGCTATGTATAATAAATAACAGTGTTTAACAATAACGGTGCTGCTGAGCCGCTCGTGCTCACGCCCTGCCGCTGCGGTGCTGCTAAGCCATTTCCACGGCACGGTCCTGTGCAGGGGGGACACGCAGAATGAAAGGCAGGACACGATTAGCTGGGAGAGATAGGCTCCGGCAGGGAAAGCTGCTTCATGTCGGAGTGGGCTCTTCCCAGCTTTCAGTCGTGTGATCTGCATGTCTAATAATGAGCAGATTTAGTCAATCCATCGTTTCTGGCAACAGTCCCTTACCTTGAAATGCTGCAGCTGAAGTATCTGGTCCTCAAGCTGTTGTCTCTTGCCTTCTATTTCTGTCTGCCTTTTCCTTTTCTCCTTGGAAAAAAATAAAGAGAGAGAAAGATCTTGTCAGAGAAATGGAGGCTTTAAGGGTAGCACATTCTTAGGAGAATTTAAGCAGTCAAACACATGTGTGCAGATGCCACCAGTCCCATTTCACCTGCTGGCATGCAGACAGCAGCGTCCTTGGAGCACGCCAGATAAGGACGAGCAGCCTGCTCGGCAAGCGGGAGAAATGCTCCCCGCTCACTCGCGGCAGTAGGAGCAGCAACAGAGTGCACAGTCCCAGAGGAGGGGAAAAACAGGCATAATAGCGAGCAGAGAAGTTAAAGGGACAAAGATGCGCTTTTGCATTTTAAGCACCGGGCCAAAAACGCTGACTGCCTGATGCAATTGTGCGATCGTGATAATGATTAAAAGCTGGTGGGTTGCATAACAGGGGGGCAGAGCCTGACCACAGCCTGCATTTTTTTCCCCATCTAAGTTGATGATAAGGTTTTTTTCTCAGGATTGACATGGAGGACATTTTTTCAATCAGATTGCGCTGGTTTTCATCAGGTGTAAATGGGATGGATAATCTGCTACCTAGCTCTGTGCAGGACTCAGACCAGCAGTATGTACTAGCAGATAAGATACATTTCAGCTCCAGAGAAACAGACTTAAAGAGGCATTCATCTTGGAAGTGGTTTGAAGAATGGTTATTTCCACACCTAATGATTTTCAAGGTCATGTTCATGAGGTACTTTTCTGGACCACTTAGCTCATTTATCCAGACAGCAGATCCTCTGAGGTATCTGAAGAGGAGGATTGCCTGTTTTCATCCTCCTCATTTCCTTCCTATTACCAAGAACCAACTGTTTGCCTTTCTTAAGTCTTCTCCACATTGTGGGGTGCATTTTTTCTCAGCCATCGCCAGCCTGGATAAATCTGAGAGCTAGACAAGGTTACCTCTGCAGGAAACATTGCCTTGGTTTAAATTTTCCAGCCAAGAGAAAAATACTAGTGAGCACAAGTAGTCACAGCATCCCCACTTTTTACAGGAGCAACTCTCTCATTTCTTCTTTTATCCCCTAAGCAAGCAAGCATGTTTCTGTTATTTAAATAGTACAGTACCCGGAAAGTTGTGCTTGAAAACATTCTGGGATTCCTTAAGTCTCAAAGTCATTTTTCTGTTCTAGTTTCATATTTCCAGTGTCATATTGAAGTTCTGGGAATTCTCTGGTTTGCAAGGATTTAAAACTTTTATGTCTAGTCCTCAAGAGGCATAAGATAAGATGCTGCTTACGCCAAAAATAATTTTACCTCAAACCAGGGTATTTTGAGAGAAATTCTGAATTTACAAGGAATTTTTTTTTAAGGCAGGCTGACTCAAAACAACAAAAAAAAACTATTTGGACCAATCCCACTGAAGGGTGGGACATTATGATGAGCGATAAGAAGATTACTGAACACAGATAAGGCAAAATAGTCAAATGATGCAAATGCTGAGCAGTTCTGTAATGCAGTGTACACAATGACATGCCGGTTGCCTGTGTGTATCTGATCTACACAAAGAGCTGTCTGACATCTGTAAGTATATTACTTCTGATCAAAAATACGGTGCAAGTAGCTTATGGATAGGCAAACTGGCTTTTCAGATAAGTAAAATGTCACAAATGGTGCATGCATTCAGCTGAAAACTTGACATCTCCCTGTTCTGTGCATGCAGAAGATGATTTGCATGTTTGTACAGAGATAGACATACCAAATTTATGTGTGCGTCTTTAAAAATCACTTCTTGCATAAAATTGATAGCCTGTGGAACATTCCTTCTTTGCCTCCAATCCCCTTTGCTCTTTGCATTTTTGAATGGAACAGGATATTGGATGGTTCAGAAGTTAGAAAAAAACCAACATTCTTCAAGGCACTCTCTTGCCATTCTTGACTCTGCAATATTACCCATGTACCTTTAGAGAACAAAGAGCTTAAATCCTGTCCTCTGCTATTTCCTCATGTAACTACCTGGTCAGTTCTGAATGAGAATAAAGTCATTCATAAATACTATTAATAGTTCAACATTTTTAGATTAAGGATAATTCTCTCATGTTTGTGTCAAGATGTCCGGATTGACAGATTGTTTAGATTTGATTTTATGTAGGCAATAACACCCCATGTGTGATGCTCCATAAGGCACCTTGACTTTATCAGTTACCTGACCTACATATGTGTATGTGCGTGTGTATACATACAGATAGATAGATTTGTTTTCAGCCCCTTGCAGAAAACCCACTTACAAAAGCACGGGATAGAAATTGCCACAGTACGTTGTGTCAGGCCTTATAATGGATGTGACAAGACAGCCTTATAAAACATGGATGAAAACTTCTTTTCTTTATAAGAAAGGGAAAGCACTTAGACTATTTTCCCTGTGGGCAACAATACAGGAGCCACTAAAATACTTGAACTACTTACTTACTAGTGGCCTTCTGTGGAGTCAAACTAGAATATCACTTGTGTTTCCATTTTACTGGATTTTAATCAGATCAACTGCACTCCTTTACCTTCTTTCATTTTGCACCACAGCTAAGGATGAGGAGTATGATGGCAAAAGTATTTTTTTTTCTTTTGAAGATTGCATGAATCACAGGATTTGTAATTAGCTATCAGAGCTTTTCAGCTTCAGGTTACTAGATCAAATTCAGTTTAGCTTTCTCATAGTCACCAAAAGCTGTTTTTATACATGTGCATGGTTTATATGGGTGTTCTGAAAATATATGTTAAAAGACTGGATTTTTTGACAGAAATCCCAATGAAATTAATCCCATTAAAATTGGGATTTTACAGTCAGTAGAGGAAATGAGCCCTGCACCTATGTACGTTCCTGATTCAGGATTCACTGGAAACACGCACTTAAAACTGAGCATTTGTTAAAGTACTTTTCCACATAAAAACTTGTTCATGTTCCTCATTATTCTGTTCATCTGTTTATGTCTTTTTTTTTCTTGATTATGCCTAAGTTATTAATTTACTAAGATTCCTAGTGCCAAGAAAATAAAGAGCTCATTTTAAGCAAACAGGTCTACCTCAGTCAGCTTTATTAAACGGCCTGTTTCTGCAAAGCAGGGAAGACTCCACTGTGGCTTTGGCCAATAGTTCAATCACCCCCAGTAAACAACCCCTAAAGTATTCTCCCACTTTCTCCCTCTAAACAAGGAGGCAGAGTGACTAAAACGTAGAGGAAATAGATAGAGGAGGATGGGAGTTGTGAAGCTGCTCCGGTACATGCAGCACCCGGCCGGCACAGTTAGACTCCGCTGGAGATCCCCAGGCACGGGCACGCGTTGAACTTCATAAGGTTTTACAGAAGCAGCTTCAGGTGACTTTGGCAAAAAATTCACCTGAGAAGCAAAGTGAAATTTGCAAGGCAAGGAAGAAGCACTTAAGTGTTAAATGAAACTCAGGGAGACAATCCCTGGAGAACAAGATGAACCGTATTTTGCACCGTTCCTGCACCTTTTGGAGGGGTAGTGAAAACTGTGGGTTGAGATGTTGAATGCTCAAGAACATCCAGTCCTCTGAAGCTATTTTGTGGAAACCATTTTTATTCATTTCCAAGAAATGAAGAGATGATAAAAACTGGGTTAAAAAGAGCTGGAGAAAACAGGCAACATGGCCAGTTTTACTGTGAATATGGTAGGTTAAAGAAGAATGTTAATACTTATCATGGGATACTTGCTTTCCTCAAGTGGAAAAGAAGCATATGTCCAGCATCTTCTGAAAGGTGAGCTTCTGCCTATTACAGTAATGGGAAACAAATGCTCAAAGAATGCTAGTACCAGAGGAATACTACTTTAAAGAAAATATTTACAGAGAACTATCTTCAAAGAACCTCGTGAAAGTCTTCATATAGGCATTATTTTCCTCATTCTGCACAGCTGGCAGATATTATTTCCTGGATAAAAATGAAGCTGAAAATAAAAAAGGATGGCCAGTAAAGGAACAAAAGAGGTCCTGACATCTTATTCTTCTGTTGGGACATTCTCAACTTTGGGGGAAAAGGAGCATCTGGATTGTGATGTTGATTTCAATCTACACTCAGCACAGTCTCAACAAATCCCCCACGCCCTGCTACAAGGTGAAAATCTCCTTGAGTTTAAAAGACGGCCTCTGCGGTCTCCATCAGCCCTCACCAGGGGAATCAGATCTGTAGATTTGTTTTCTCTTTTGCAACTCAGGGATAATATTACACAGAAAGAAAATATATAAAGAGATATTTTTTTCTGTCTTAGTTCTTTATTTGTTTCCACCTTTTCCATTCCCATCTAGTCAATTCTTTTAAATTCCTGTGTTTGAAGAGTGGGAAACTAACACTACAGCAGGTACAAGATGCAATAATGCAGCCTAGTGCTGGGAGTACCTTGTAAAATACAGCTCCAAGCATCTTCTGCTTCTATAAATAGCACACAAGGAAATCATGTGTGTCTCCAATCAAGAGCTGGAGTAGAGACACCTTTTCAGCAGGAAAAACATGCCTCCAGGCTGGTGGCAGTGTGCCTGCTCCTTTTGGATAATCAATACCCGCTTTCATTGCCTGCAGCTGGTACAGGACGGTGGGGCACACAATACAGCCAAGTCTGTCAAACTAGATCACCGTGTGCACTGGCACAGCTGAGTGTGGTGAAAAGTTCATTGCTATGGGTAGCCACATAACCCCCGCGACGGCAAGCTGGAGGCTGGTCTGCCCTGATGCTTCCAGGAGCAGGTATTATGTATCACGGGAAGCAACTCTTCCTATAGCACCTCTCCTTCCCTGCCCTGGGAGAAGCAGAGTATACTTGTTCATTTCTGACTTACTTTTGTTTGCAATTACACCATCAACAAACATAAATGTAATCTGTCATCTTTGTCCTTCAGGCATTTTCCTGCAAGACTCTCTCTTCCTCAGTGCCCTGCGACCCAAGTTTGCTTGTCTGAGCCTTATCACTTAAACATGAACTGTACTGGATTACAGCTCCTGAAGTTAAGGAAATTGAGCATCGTGTACTACTAAGTGGCACTCAAGGAACTGGGCGTCTTGCTTCACACTTGCAGTTTTCCTGGGCAGAGACTTTATTACCTAAAGCACTGATCCAGGTTCTTAAATGTCCTATGTTCCTGGTACTTTGTTGCTCATTCTGTTGAACCCTTGCCATATCTGAGCAAAGCAAACTGTACCTTGTGCATGGTCTCCATAGGAGGCAGGGACAGAACCTACAAAGTACCATTACAGCACTGCTTGTCTTCCATACATATTCCTTATGCCTCCATATCTTATGACAAATTGGTGGGCATTTCCATTGCTCAAGGCAATAAGCAGATAGGTTAGTTAGGAAGAAACTGCAGGAGTTCCCAATTGCACAGAGACAGCAACTGCCTGAGGTGAGTAGGGAAAGTCCACCTAAAAAAAATAAATAAAATAAGGCTTTGTTTTGTTGTGTTCCTTGCTTCCTCTTTTCACATATGCAGATCAGGAAGCAAAGGAGGAATTGGAGGCAAGAAGCTGAAGAGTTACTGCTCAGGTATATCCTTTATCTCCTGTCTTAGGGAACTGGCAAACTGGTTGAAGTTGGAGGTTGCTCTCAAAAGGATTGGTTCCATTTAGCTGGCCAGTTTGCCATGGCATTCAAAGTATGTCAGGACATGTTGCTACTGGACAGAGAAGGGACCTATTTCATAGAGACAGACTGCAGTGAGGGAGTAAGATGAAGAGCCTGGAAGTTTTGGAAATGTTTTGTTTTTCATATACTGAAGAGGCTCCTGCTCAGAGAAGGAGAGAATCACCTGGAGAGGTGAAAAAACTCTCCACTCTCGGGGGAGAAAAATACTCTTGGGGGGAAAAAATAACAGTGGCTTCAGTCCAGAAAAACACTTGCTTTTAGTGCAGGCTTGCTTCCCTTTTCTGTAGCACTGAGTGCTCAAAAATTTGTTCATGCAAAGGGCTGTAAGAGGTGAAGATATACAGTAATGCTGTAAACAACTCCTGTGTTCCTGGTAGGGCAGCAAAGTTCTTTGGTCTGCAGACCCCTTTCTTGCTAACTTTGCCATTCTTCAGGCAGCATCAGCACAGTTCTTTCTTGGAGGAAGAAATGAAGTATTCATTTCCTAAAAGCCAGACTTCAGTGTTTCAGGTACCCAACAGTTGAGCTAATCTTGTGTGATGCTGAAGCGTGGCTCTGTTGCTGTAGGCAGCATCAGTGCACCTCCTTCCTCCCAGAACAGCACCATGGTGGGTTCTTCTTGACAGGGCCATCAGCAATGGTGGCTATCAGCCATGGTGACCAACATCACGTGCTACCTCATAACCCATGTTTCAAGTAGGAGAACCAAACTAGTGATCCTATGTGTGCAGGATGCCAAAGGAAGACTTCACGCACACTTAGCCCTGTAGGATTCACACATGCTCACTGCTTCTGAATATTAGTGCTCCTGCAGCCAAAGTTTCAGCATTTATGGTCAAGTGTGCAACTGTAAAGGGCAAAGCAGTCCATGAGGAGAAAAGATCCTCCCTGGTGAAGACAACAACGCAATAAAGAGTTGAAGCAAAAACTTCAGCTGCCCTGAGCACTTACAATTATAGCTCCCTGGCCAGAGAGTCCAACCACCACGATGCTCACAGACAATGACTGCTTAATTAAAATCACCATGCATCTCAAACAACAGACGAAAGGATGGCACAGCTCCCAGAACAACAGCTCTTAATTAAAAGTTATGAGTGCAGGAAGGAATTTCCTTTTGAAAAATCCCCTCATTAGTGTTTTCGAAAGGGTACATAACTAGGAAATGTCTCATTGGGCTGGGGAGGCAAGAGTTTTAGGAAGAAATGATTCCCACACAGATATCCTATGGGTTTTGATGGAATCAAGATTTTAGCCACCACTGTTGCCAGCAGGTCAAGGGACCTCCCCCTCAACTCAGCTCTGGTGAAGCTACACTTGGAATACTGTGTGCAGTTCTGGGCCCTCCAGTACAAGAGGGATGGGAAACTTCTAGAAAGGGTTCAGCATAGAGTAACAAAGATGATTAAGGGACTGGAGCATTTATCTTATGAGGAAAGAGTAAGCCAGCTGGGTCTGTTTAGCCTGAAGAAGAGAAGATCGAGAGGGATCTGATCAATATGTACCTGAGGGGAGAATGTAAAGAGGATGCGTCCAAACTCTTCTCGGTGGTGGCCACTGAGAGGACAAGGAGTAATGGGTACAAGTTGGAAGACAGGAAGTTCCGTCTCCATGGGGGGAAGAACTTATTTACTGTAAAGGTCACAGAACCCTGGATCAGGCTGTCCAGAGAGGTTGTGGAGTCTCCTTCTCTGGAGATCTTCCAAATCCCCTTGAATACCACCCTGTTTTAGATGTCCCTGCTAGAGCAGGGGGATTGGACTAGATGATCTCTAGAGGCCCCTTCCAACATCAACCATTCTGTGATATCCTTGTTTCACTGAATGCTACTGGATCACCAGAAACAGGTTCAGGCTTAGCACAACGCACAAGCTCTTCTGAGTGGAACACTAGCATAATGGAGTTTTTTAAGTCTGAATAGATTTAGGTGATTTGCCTTCTTTGATGTGATCTGATCTGAAGCTGAATATGGGCTGAGATCCACAGAAACTGTTAACGCTGGTCACTGCCAGATCTCCTTGTAATCCATTTACTATTTGATCAAGGGTGTCAGGTGTAATGAGATGATGAGGTGCATCGAAATTTGAATATCTTTTCTAAAAGCTTTCATTTTTTTTTTCTGGAAAATGCCATAGTGAAGAAAATTGTATGAACACCTGATTAATTCCTTATTAATTCGACATACACAAAGACTTTCACACTCACACACATGCACAAATACCTTTCACTAGGCTGAATAGACTAATTGTACAAAGAAGAGTTTATTAACTCTCTACACTGCCATATTACCACCAATTTCCTCCTTTTTAAATCCTATACTCAATATATATCATTATGCTTATACTGCTGAAAAGAAGAAAGACCGGATTTGATAGGTATTGGCTTTACATAATCACATGCCTCTTTCTTCTTTCTCTTATGCTCCCTACACTCCTTAAATATGTCTTCATGCCACACAGGTCACGGTAAAACTCACAACACATATTGAGTTGGAACAGGAGGCTGAATGGAGATGCACAGAGAGCAGAGGAGTGGGGATACAACTCTGCAATGTTTCTACTATTATGAATTGCAACTGAGTTCTACAGAGCATGTGCTGATTATAACAAACATTAAGAAACTTGCAATTCTTCCATTCAGAATTAAGTAAATAAATCGCAGAGAGTTTAAATCAGCTGTAGATGTCCAAGGTGAAGCTGTGATTCCTTATGTTAGTTTTCTCCTAAACAAGCTCCTGGTGAGGATTTTTCATAGACTTTGTCTTGATGAAAAGTTAGAACAGAATCATCAGGCCTCTGATTTTAGCATAACTTATTTTTCTCATTTGGCCATTTTTATTGTACCTATGACAGATTTTCTTCTCAAGCAGCTAAAACTTCTCTAAGTGGAAAAAAGAATTTAGACCTCCGTTGTGGAAGGACAACAAAGTGGTCTTGCATGGAATAATGGCCAGAGTCTGTAGGGAAGACACCAGCCCTAATTCTGATACTTGAATTCTATCCAATTTTCTGCTTGTTATTTTCAAAGTAATGACAGAAAGGACCCAAATGAAGGAATTAATACATAGAGCTGGGCTTTGTATTTTAATCCTTACAGTCCATTTGGATTAACCAATTACTTAGGAGCCTCAGAGCTTCACAACAAAATGTTTTCACTGGAGGCTTCCTCTCATAGCTTGAGAACGTGGCAGCTTGCCTACTGAATGAGAGGCTTTCAGAGTTGACCTGTACAGCACATTGGATTTCCTAGCGTAACAGTGCTGTGCTTAATAGCTTTTCTGTGCAGGGCTTTTCTGTTGCTGAAAAATGCCTCTTGTTGTTTGTGAGATAAAGCTATTAGCATAAAACTCTTTCTTCAAGCTTTTGTCTGACAGTATTTTGTGAGCTAAGGATATTCATATCCTCTATTACTTGGGTATCTGCTGACACTAGTACAATTGTTGATGATTTTGAGACTACACTTCTGCACTCAAGGGAAAAATTGCCTGGTTTTCTGGCCAAGGAAGGAACAAGACAAAATTCTCAAGCGCAGAAAGACTTGGTACGTGAGCCTGAGCCTTGCTGGCTTGCAGCTGTCATTATCTTTCCAAACTGGTGATGTCAATGCGATCATATTCAAATTTACCAGCCTTCATTCTGGCCAAGTTCTCCTTTCTCTACAAAGAAGCTCTGAGGTGCTGGGTTTCTTTTGTTTTTTTTTCACCATGCTTGAAAATCCAACACACTTCCAACTTGAGAGGACTGATGTGGGTCTCTAAGGGCATCAGTGCTGCTTTTCAGTAGGCTGGCAAGCTCCGTCCTGATGCAACTGCTGGACATGCCATCCCCACCACGGCATGAGGTTTCTGCCTCTTCTCCAATAAGAGGAACTGTTTTACTAGAGAGCCTTAGTGATCAATGTGATGATGACCGAGTGTCTATCTTCTTGGCAAAAAAGCATGCACAGTGTGTGATGTGGGACCAGTAAGAATCTTACCCAGCCTTGACCCTGACTTCTTGCCTCTGCAGCACAAAAAAACAACTGGCTTGCCTCTAACCAGATAACATCTGGAAAGCTTACTAAATCTGGCCAGGGTAGGATCCCATGCTCGACACTGAACCTTAACACTACATGGCAGTCATTACCCCTGCATCATTCCCTCTGATCAGGAATCCCAATATTTTGTTTGTGAGTAGGAAAGTAACCATTGGGACACTAGGCTGAAGAGATTGCATAAGAAAATGTGCATAAGAAATTCATCTGCCATCCAGCTACCTGCATCATCTAAAGCAGGGTGATCACTGGTTCTAGCAAATTGAACAGACCTCACAGCATCTTCCCACCAGAATGCTGCATAAATAAGGTGGCCTGGGAAAGCAAGGGAAGTCAACAGAAAGTGCCTGCATGTCTCTTCAGTCATTGCATATCCTCAAGGCAGGGCACTTGATGCTAAGATCACTGTTGAAGTTTGCCTTGTTGAGAAAACCATCTGTATTTCTCTGTGATTTGCATCCTTGCTGTGCAGTGTATTTGGGAATTCACAGCTTCAACCTCATCTCAGGGAGTGATTTGGCCCCTGTGTATTTTGTGCAGGTCTGTGTGCACAGGTGTCCTGACATGGAGGGAGAGATGCAAGAAAAATATGGGCATTTGGCAGGTTTCATACTTTGAAACCTTCCTGGTTTCAAAACCACTTGAACAGCTGATTAAACAGCAAGCAATGCCGTGAAAAATGCAGCCACCAGAAGGGCTTTTTTTTTTTTTCATTGTCATTTTAACATTGAGGATGTGGTCTGATTTCTGCCTCTTCCTGCCTGTCCCCTGC
The DNA here is from genome assembly GCF_059628265.1 of Tinamus guttatus. Lineage (NCBI taxonomy): Eukaryota > Metazoa > Chordata > Aves > Tinamiformes > Tinamidae > Tinamus > Tinamus guttatus. The sequence continues at coordinate 725,239 of NW_028288944.1, read as the reverse complement.
AGCTGGAGCAATGTGAGCAGTGTGCCTGAGCCACGAGGAGCCCGCCACACAACTGCGGGTGAACAGTTCACGTGCAGCTCAGCTGCCTCCGCTCTGTCTCCTGCCGCTCTCCACGCTATGAAGCCTCCCCCTTCTCCCCAGGTTGCATCATTTGACAACCTCAGCTCTTCCCTCCAGAAATCATGGTCTTTCTTCCTCAGATGGTTACACCATCCTGACCTGGAGGACACTACTCTGCACTGCTGAGCTTCCTTACCCCTGGGCAGCTTCATCTCTGCAGCTCCCTGGGTTTATTACCCTTCCTTGAGCCTTGATTGCTTTAAGCGAGGCATCTTAGTCCCTCCAGAGATTTATGCAACATCAGTAAAATCAGTTAACAATAGTCTTCTGTGGCTATCTCAAATCTTTTCCTCTAGGAGTGTGTAGTCACTGATTTGTTTTTTATTTGGTTTTACCTGAAATGTGTCTTTTTCTTTCATTCTTACAGAACGAGATTCTATGCTGCAGCTCAAATTCAGCCCTTGGATAAAGGTGAAAGGCAGAGCCTGTGGGCAGATCATTATATTTTTAGATGATTCACACTATCCAATCTCCTTCAGGAAAAGGCAAAAACAAATCATCTACTCTCTAAACTGGCTGCAAGAGTTAAGTGGTAACACGGATTCTAAGGAGCCTGCTTCATCTCCTGCCCCTGCAGCTTTTCTGTGGTCTGACAGATACACAAAACAAAGATCCCTGTATATTTCGAATAAAATACCTAAGGTACATGCTCAAAATTTTGAGTGATGTTGGCTAAGAGTGACGGAAGGCATCCCATAAACTTACTCACCTATTCTGGCATTCTAGTATACAGGGTCACCTAGTAAATCTGAATTCAACAGGGATTTGTTCCATGCCTGTGCTAAATCAAATAAACCACTGTAATTTCCTCTTTGACAGTACAAATCAGTTAGTTTACATGCTCTTTGCATTTAACAACATGCATTTTGCATTTAACAACATCACAATAATATGTTTCTTCCTCAAAGCTCAGTCAAAATGGAGCTGCATTAAATAGAACTGCATTAAAACTGCTCCTGTATTAAAATTCCTTGTTGGCTAAGTGAGGTGAGAAATGTAACCCATTCTTTTATTTGTTTCAAACTAAGCTAAAGCCAGCTTTGCAGAAATCTAATGTTTTCCATCTTTCCACATTTTCAAGAAAATTTTGGCTCTGCCTTGAACTAGTTAGGTCCTCTATACAAAGCCAATTACGAGTTGATAGCTGTGTCATTACCTGAAAATCTGGATCACTGCAGAGCCAAAATAGTAAACAGCTACAGGCTGAGGAACAGTTCTGCAGAGAACAAATAACACTCCCTTGCAGAGAAGAGAATCCTTGCAGGAGAGGGCATGCAACTGAAATCCATTCTCCACAAACAAAAGATATATCCAAAACCTTCCCAGGGATGAAAGGATATTCAGGGAAACATATGGAAATTTACTTCCAGGTAGAGGCAGAAGAGATAAAGAGCTTTTCTTCTGTATTCTCCACACCCTGCACTTCCATACTTGTATAATGTTTTTCAGTTATCCTTTAAAAACAAGGAATCAGTGGAGGTCTTTTCACTCAGGTTCCAGTGTTAGTGGAGCATTAGCCCTGCCATAGCATCCATAGCCAAGACCTGCCACACAAACAGCCCCTGTATCTCTGGCAGAATCTCACTGAGCTGCAACTTCTCACAGGGGAAGGGGCAAATGTTTTAAACGAGTGGAGCTCTTGGTAATGTTAGGTTAGAAAGATACTTCATTTTTCCTCATATAGAGTTTGGCAAACATGACTTGTGTTCTAGACACAGTTTAAGAGTGCTTCAATATTTGCTGTATGTGAGATTATTTGAAAGGACAAAACTGCCTCCATCGTCAATCAGTCCTGCCAGTCACTCCTGTGTTTTTTTCTGGTGGCCTGTTTGGAGCTCGAACTGCAGATATAGCACTACCCACACTATCCTAATTTGGCTTCCAACTGCTTCTTTGCCGAAGACTTCAGTTCGTCTGTCAGCCCCTTGATCCAAAGACAGTCTTTCTGTTCTATATTTGCACAAAATTTTAACAAAAAGAGGTACTATTCCTGCCTAGGATTGTTATGTGTTACAACAGTGCCATAGCCAGTGCTATGTGCAAGAGCTCTGTAGGAAACAAATAGCTTCCAAAGTGGATTAAAACCTAGCATTTTCTGAATTTCTGGACAAGCAGCTTTGTGACTAGATCCTTGCACTAGTATCTCGCAGAGATGAACTGTTGTGTTCCTCCAGGAGGAAGCAACCAGAATGTGCCCTCTCTTTCCCTGCTGTCATTTCCGAATGTAAGTTTTACAAAAGCTGAAGGAAGATCACAGTGTTTTGTCATTAAAGCCCAACCATATTTGGCTGTGCTATAGAAGCTCAGACCAGCACTACTGATGAAATCAAGATGTTTTCTAACTGTCAGGGGAAAGATTCCTGAGGTGGTGGCTCAGAGAAAGGCAAGGGGAACTAATTTTCCATAAAGCTCTGCTCAAGATTTTTGGCTTATTTGTATGCATATCTTTTTTGTTGACAGATACGAGTTTTCTACTCTATTATCCCTAAATCATAATATAAATAATAATAATACTAAAACACCAAAAAATCCCCCCAAACCCCAAAACAGTAGTACTTCAAGTATCTCATCACTGGCATTTTCTAAGGCTTTACTCCTCTCCCATTGTCTTGAATATGAACAGAATGAGGTCACTATTTGCACATCTGCAACACATGCTCTTCCAGTAAATGGGAATGAACTTCTACAGACTACATCACCAATCTGGCAAGCATCTGCCTACCGTCCCACTGAAACCATCTGGAATCCACTTGTGACAAGGGTCAGCTTTCCTGAAAAATCAAAGAGAAAAAAGAAAGAAAGAAAAAAAATCGAAAAAGAAAAAAACCACAAGCTGTCAGGAATAATAGATTTTTCTCAGCTGTGAACTACTGTCACAGTTCTACTTAGAAATGACAAGCTGTAAGACTAGCTACCTAACATAAAAAATAAGAGGGCACTGCACCACGCTGAAAGCTGAGTTTTGCTTGACAGAGCATGCAGCATCCACTGGAATCTGATCGTGATGTGAGTGATGTTATGGTGCTCCAAAGCACAAGCTGCAGGTCATAAAACTCAAGGAGTTTCCTAGGTATTTGTCCATACAGGCGTGGACTAACCTTAACACAGCTTACAGAGGCTCTGCAGCAAGAGGACTGCTGAAGACAAAGTTGACTGTGGAGCCACGTTGTTCTGCTGGGTGATCATCAGAGCCAGAGGACGAGGTGCCACTGACCACCATCTGCACTCATTGCAGCTCATGGAAAGCAATCCTACAAAAATCCCCCCTTGTCAGGAAGGAAGGAATGGGGAAAGGGAGTCCTGCATCTCCCTTATGTTGGCAGCAAACTTACAACCATCCCATGGACACCAAAGAGCATGGATGGGGAATAAGGAATGCATGTAGCAATAAGTAATATTGCAAGCTCTTTTGTAATATTCATGTCCAAGGTGCCAGACAGGTGTGTGCACCTCCTCAGGAAGAAGAAAACCTAGTCCCTCTCTAGCCCTCACAAAAACCTCATTAAACCAAACCTTTCTTCATTTCTTCTGGCTTATGCTAGTGGAAATCAAACCTACATCATTAAATTCCACTGACTAGCATTACTTAGGGCAAAACACATTTTGCAGCCTAGACTATTTACTCACATTATGTGGAAAGAGAGCATATAAAGGATAAGAAAAGTTTTGAATTTACTTTTGCCAGGTGTCTTAGAGCTGTAAGCATCACAATATCTAGGAGCTCCTTTTCCAGAAGGAGTGTCAACATATTTCTTGTTGACAAGAACAAGAACAACATAATTCACAAAACTTGGCTATGCTTTTGCTTTGGAAAAGAGCAGTAATGTAAATAAACCTCTTCCCGCTTACCTTTGTTAGAAAAATCACTCAAAAGCAGTCCTGACTGTTCTGGAGCAGAGAACTTTTGTGAAAAGATACTACCCATCCCCCTCGAAAACAAAACAAAATAAACAAACAAATGCAACAGGAAAACAAAAACAATAAAAAAACCAACCCAACAGCATATAAGGTATGTATGCATTGTTCAATGATGATTTTTAACTGAAGGTTAGGAAACCCATACTCTTCCAAAGGATGCCTTCAGGCTGAAAATCAGTTCTGTACTGTGATAGCCATGAGTGTTCTTCCAGCTGCTAGCCACTCAGACAGCAAAGTAACACTAACGAAAAGAGAATGACTGTGTGTAAAAAAATTCTTTGTGTCCACACATGTACAGAATCACACATACGTCATTGTATGATAGTTTCCTTCAGAACATACTAAACATGGTTCTTACAGTCCTTGTTTGCAAAACATACATAATTATTTAGCAAAACTCTCCAAGGCACAATGTCAATCCCTTGACTATACCAACTACACACAAGAGCTGTAGGCAGTGAGAAGACAACAGAATCTGGGCTGCCACCCACAGAAAGATACAAAGTTTCTTTCCCATAATATTCTACCCATTTTCTTCAGCAGCTGGCAGAGAGTCAGGAAGGAATCCAGAAAAAGCAATGCATCACTTTGTTATCACAGGCTGCTTTGTCTCAGTCTTTCAGACTTGAATTAAAGCAGATTATTCTGCTGCAATCACTACTAATAGCAGATGAATGCTCTGTCACTTCACTGGAGGTGGAATACACCCCATAGCATAACTTGTCACTTAACTCCAGTTCATGTTCTGCCAGGCTGTCATGACAATGAAGGTAAGGAGAAGGGCTTTGAGGGACTCCTCTCCTCTCCTCTCCTCTCCTCTCCTCTCCTCTCCTCTCCTCTCCTCTCCTCTCCTCTCCTCTCCTCTCCTCTCCTCTCCTCTCCTCTCCTCTCCTCTCCTCTCCATTTTTGCACTAGATGTTCATGTTTTGGGAAACTGCACAAGGTGAGAACAGGAACCAGTGCATGGGGTACATGCACCATGAACATTGCATAGCAGTCTGGCTGGAGGGAAGTACACACAGGAAATTTGAGCCCCCAAGTGAAGGCACCAGAGACATCTGAGCTTCCAAATGATGAACTGGGAAGGAAATTCTAAGGCTTGGACTCATTATTTCTTCTCTGGTCTGCTCTTCAGACTGCACAACACCTCACTGTTCCTTTCCTGCAGATAGGATTGTGTTTCATCCTTAAAAAATTATAATAGATGCATAAAAGTAACAAGCATAATATCTTCTGAGTCCTGCTACAAATTATTATTCTTTAGCAGCTATCATAGTTAACTAGCCTGGAATATGAAATGATCATCCATAGAGTCTGCTTAGTGCAGTTGGTTTAACACCTCTGCTATTTTTAGCATTATTCTGAGAATAGAAAATATGTTTTGATAAATATGCCCCTGTCTTTTAGGCAGGGACATAAACAGTGAATCAGTCTACTCATATTAAAGTCACAAGAATCACCACATCCGTTTAAACCACTGGAGGGAAAAGGTCTCTGCAATGTGTTTCTGTTTGCTGCCAATAATTTATTCTACTTGTGAGAGGCAAGTAAAGTATCAGTGTAGATTCAGACATGAGTATCCACAGTTTAAGCCTACTGACAGGGTGTACGTGTTAGGTCTATGTGGTACTGGAAGATTATGGTTCAATTTCATGTAACTAGCTACAGAGACAGTTGGCTCACTTGCAGATCACAGAGTGCAAATGCTTTCTGGAAGGCATTTTGTGAGCTGGAATTATCACATGTAATCTCAAAATACCGATTCAAAATTTCCATTCTCATCAGCAAAAAAGATTCCTATTTTGTCATATGTCTTTTGTATTCCAGGTCCTTCTAGTTATGGAAATTGAAAGGTGAAAGATACAAAATTGCTTTCTAGGGCAACACCTTCTGTACCAATTGAAAAAAAAATCTGTCCAATGCAACTTGAATACAACTATCGATTTGTGGATTACACCTCAAAAACCTTTTTCCTGATCTTACTCCCCCTTCTAGTCTTCACACCCCCTTCACTCAGCAAACTTAGCAGTAGAAGTAAAATTACCATTGGAAAACACACATTCCCTGGAAGATGAGTATGTAAGAAGAAAGAATGAACAAACAATCCATATATGGCAAACACAGACTGTACCAATTTTCTCAGTGGTTCACAGCATAAATCCTTTACTTAAACTGAAATTTCTTTTTGGTATCTAACAGAGTTACATAACTCAGAGCAACAGCTGAAGTTTACTCCTTCCTTCTACTTTACCTTAATAAGTTCTTTTTTTTGCCTCCTCTTCCTGGCTGTATCAATTGTCCAAACAAACTTTTCCTCATTTGTTTCCAGCATACGAACACATGTGCATGTGTTCCTTATATAGAAGCCACCAGAAAAGACCTTTTGTTAAATTGCATCATTACTTTTCACTCTAACACACTGCAGTATGATTTTTTTTTTCCAAGGGACAAAAATTCTATCAATCAGCTTCTTAATTTTTATAGAGGTAGAAGTCCTTCCCATTTTTTTTTAACTGTTGAGAAAAATGAATAATAATCTGCAGCATAACTCAGTTATGCTGCTTTCAGAACACCCAGTTTTATTCAAAGAGTAATTAAACTGGAACTAAATATGGGTAGAGCCTGAATCAGTTTGCAAACGGGCTTATAATGGTTAATAATGGTTATAATGGTTAAATCAAAATAAAAAGTGGGACTTGTCTAAAATAAAAGGCTTCCAACTTTTTTGTTATGTATTTAGAGTATGGCTCTTCTCTTCCAGAAAATGCAAAGAATTTGTGTTCCTTTGGTGCAACGCACTATGTCACACTTAATGGGCCACTGGATGGCACTAACATCCAAAATATCCCTGTCAGCCTAGCATTTCTCAGGCCACAAAAACAAACAAACAAACAAACAAACAAACCAAAAAACAGGACCTTTGGGAGAACACTCAACAACAACCTCCTGGCAGCCTGACAATGCTCTTCCATCTCTACCAAAACCACACAAGTTAAAAGAAAAGTGTCTAGAACACTGCACAATATATTGCTTTGCTGTTTACCACCACCTCATCAAGAACTTCAGCTACGCTGAATCCCCTTCAGAATTTGTAGCCAGGATGCTGAACTTGAAAAAACATTTAAGAAATGAATAAACTCTGCTATCTGTTAGATGGATGCAGCTCTCTGTGACATGGAGTATGGGAGGAAGAATAAATGAAAGCAAAATGTGGCTATTTTCTCTCATGTCATCCGATATAAATGGACTAACTGCTGCTACCATGCTAGCACTTGTACCAAACCGTGTAGTTTTGTAGTCAAAGATCACATCAGGATCTGCTTGAAATTATTCTGGATGAAAGTCAGTGAAGCAGTATATTGCTACCAGCACATCCAATGGAATTGATGGAGTTGCTCACAGCAAACATGCTCAGTAATATTTATAGAATCAGGTTTTAAATTTTTATTGCAGTATTTTGTCTTTAAAAAGGTGCCTGTTGTCTGACTCACATTTGTCCTTTGCAAATAAAATGGAAATAAATGAGGATACAAAAAGAATAAATAGAAAACTTTTGTATTGTTTTGAACCAACACTGGGATACCCAGGAAATACTAGATTTGGGATATGTCTCTTGAATGATCACTGCGGCATCTCTAGATGGCTGCTGGAAGTCTGTTTAAATGTTAAGTCTATGAAGGAGTTGTCACAGACCAGAAAACTTGCTTGAATATGGCAAGAAATCAGGATCTCTGCCAACTGCTTCAAGTGCTGGGAGAAATCCATTCTTTCCAACGAAATTGCAAGCTCAGTTGTGATCATGCCACTCCTTTGTACCCCCTCACTGGGACTAATCCTTCACTGCATATGACAAATAGGGAAAGTTCCTTGCATTTAATATTGTCGGTGTAGATGTTAAGTCTAAGTGAATGACACATTCTGAAGCATGAACCTATCTTTCAGCAACTGCTTTTCCAATAAAGAGCCAACTGCAGGGGGAAAAGAAGATGGAAGGCTGAAAGAAAAGGGAGGTAAATAGCAGTTGAAGCAGACAAAAGCACTCTGTTTCTGAGTGAAGCACAGCTGTTTTACAGCTGTACTGTACTCCTTTAGAAGGTAGGACATAAGGGAAAATGAGAATGCAACCATGCTTTTGTTACCATTGGGATGGTAAAACAGCCTAAATCAGCCTCTCCATAAAAATGATAATAAAAAACCTATCAACTTCCCACAACCTTGGTAGTCGTAGACAGGCTGTTGTGTAGGAGGTGGTAGGTAAATGGCCATTTTATTTCAAAGTTACCCACCAGTTCCTGAAGGGGAGGAACAGCCAGGATACTGCCTTCAAGGACTGTGCAGAAACATTGCAGATGAGGACTTGGAATCAGAGACAAGGCTATTAGGGATTGCAACAGTGTAACTGGGCAATGGAGAGCTTCGCTTGACTTTCGTGGGACCTGAATTAAGTCCTGCAGTATAAACTATGGCAAAGCCCAGCTCTCTTCTTTTTTTTTTTCATTTCCTCCTTCTTTCCTTCCCACCTGAATGAATAATTGCACGAGTCTCCTGCACACTGCACACCAATTCCGTCTTTGTCCCTCTCTATCTTTCTCTATTTCTGGCCCACACACTGATGTCAATGCCTGTATTTGTCACTTCCTCCTTCCTATAATTATAATTAGAATTCACTGGGAAAAGATGTGGTGATTATGTGTTACAAAGCTTTTAATAATAAGTACCCCGCTGTTTGTCTACTCCACTTGACAATGTTCTTGTGCTTTTGTATAAGGCTCTCTGGCTTCACTGAGACAGATATTTATGTGATGTTCTAAACAGGGTTACGTTCAATAAATTGCTTAAAAAGCGAGCGTCCAGTGCATAAGTATCAATGTCTGAAGCAACGAATGAAAAATAGTACTATTTATTGAAGAGGAACTGTATCTGAGACACAAATATTGTTGCTAATGTAACAGAAGCAGTAGAGAATTTTAAACTTCTGTCAGGAGAATTTTCTGAAGTCTCTCCTTGAAAAAACTCTTTAGGACTATTCCTCATGTGATATAGTTATCATCTCGGTTACTGGGTTCAACTAGGACTAAGTCCAACAGCAAAAAAAATATGCAGCTATGAGACTCAAGAGCGTATTTTTTTTTCCCACCAGGAGTGTATCACAAGCCACTCTGAGTGCAGATGTCAACAGCTCCTTTGTTGCATTCCTCCCAGAACACTCAAAGCTGGGGAAAGCACCAACTTCCTCCTTCTGAAGTTATGCAAGAGCTTTTGAGAGTTCGCTATGAGCAGTCTAATTTGCAAACTATTTGTTCTGAGGAACATTCATTCCCCACATTAAGGTCAACTGGGTTTTCCTTAATAGAGCTGAATGATTGCCATCTCTGTTGGGAGGGCTAGGAGGGGAACGTGACTCCAGGTTCTCACAGAGGCACCACAACACCCAAACCTAACTCAGAGCTTTTTAGTGCCAAGGGGAATTCATGTCACTAAAGATGGTTGATCACCCTCTGGTAGTTTCCAGACCCATGATATTTACCTCTAAGCTCCACTAAGCTTCTTGTTTTTTATGTTTTTTTTTCTTTCAATAGGAAAAAAATTACTTTTATGCTAATAACTTACATATTTAAAAGATAAACTCAAAAGCTTTTTTTCTCTGTGCATTTCAGACTGCTATTGCTGTGTGAGCAGCACATCATATAATAGCAGGTAAATAGCATCATATTAAGCAGGTAAAACCTGTGGTTTCTGCTGGAGACAGGCTTGAAGTTTTGCATTCACACAGAATTTTTAAACTAAGTAAGTTGATTGCAGAAATTGCTAAAAGCCCTTATTTTCAGTTGTTTCACAAAGGGAAATGTATAATGAGAACTCTTTAAATTAATTTCTCTGTGACAAGGAGTTTAATTTATATGAGGCTGGAAGGTTCTGCATGAGGGGAAAGTATGGACAATATAGATAGTGGTGCTAATGCCAGGCATGTGGAAGCAGAAGGGTTGAACTGCCTGTAAGCTAACAGAAACAAAACAGTTTTCATGGGAATGTTATGTGAAGGAGATACCTGTGGATATGGAGGTGACTATAAACAATTGCTTTCTTTCTGTGCATGAAATACATTTCCTTATAAATAGTGATTATCCCAAACTTTTTGCGATTCAGCCTGAACCTTGTTCTTAAAACCAGCAACAAAACAATAAAACTAATGCAGAGGAAGGTACTTTTTTATCAAGTATATCTAGCTTCCTCCACTGTTTCAGCTATGCAAATAAATTCCAGCAATTCCATCATAAATATGTGGAACACTATCTTCCCTTTTTTCCAGGTGCTAATAATCAACCTCACCCTTGAATTTGTCTGTCCCAACTTTGGCGGGTATGTTTTCTTATTTCGGCAGCCTAGAGTTTATGCTGGCTGAAAGCACTCAGGAAGAGGAATGCTTGATGCACACATCTCTTTCTAGCAAAGCACCCAACTCCATTTTCTATACAGAGAAATGAGTAGCATTCCCAGAGCAAGGAAAGAAAATATTATTTCTCTTTATAGTTATAAAGGATGGCATATCTTTTTTATGATTCTGTTTTTTTTATTTGTGAACAAATATTATCCATTAGAAAAAGAACCCCTCCCCCAAACTCAGCTCTTCAAAATAAATTTTGATAGAAATGTTCAAAACTATTAATTCAACAAATACAGAATATGCCAGATGATACATTTTTCATGAGACTCAAATGCTTAGGGACCTCAGGTCCCTAAGTGCAATAAGCACTGAGGACCTCTGGCTCAGAAGGTGACACAAGTGAAGACATGGGCTCTTGTCTGGTTTCCAAAGGACTGCTGTGCTCATTACCACTGTCCATCCTTTTTGCCAGAAGCAACTTACAGCAGAGTCAGCGTAACACATCATACCAATGCTGCTCATTAAAGTCAGACACGTGGATTTAGACAGAGGTAACAACAGGCTTTTGCTGCACTAGTTTGTGCTGTGGAAGCAGCGACCTCTAACCAAGGTGGGCCAGCACCTGGCTGCTATGACCACCTCCGCTGCTGTATATAGCTGGCTGTGAAAGAGATTTCTGATAACACTACCAAACACTTACGTTGCAATTTCATGGCTTTTTTTTTTTTTTTTTAAGTACACAAGGCATGCTTGAAAATAGTGATCCTATTCAAGTCTTTATTCAGTGCTTATTTATTTCAGTGAAGAACAACATTGGGCCTACCACCGGGCTTACGATTTTTGAATGAGCATTTTCTCCATTTTGGTCTAAGTCTATACTATGTTTTTCTAATTTTTTTTTTTGTTGTCGTTGTTAGATAAATCTTCTATTATGGAGTTTGAGCACATAGCATGTGAACTGCAATTAGTATTTAAGAATTGTCATAGTCTTCTATGAGGTATATGTAAGTGCCAGTGTTCATGGCATGTGAGTCTATACAACACAGGAAGTTCGTATGGACTGCAGTTTTTCCTTCCTCATTTTCACTTCTTAGTGTTTGGACACTGTATTCAGTTATCTCATGTCATGATGATAAAATGACAGCAGATTACCTAGAAGGTTTTACTTAGAGTTCCCTGCAGAAGCTGGCATCCTTCTGAAAAACCCCAATGACCACAGTCTGAAATTAGGTTTAAAAAAAACACATACTTTTTAATGTTTCAAAAGTCTTAGCAGAAGAGGTACTTATTTAGGCATACTTAGCACAAAAAACAACTAGCCAAAATAAATATGAGGTCTTCTAAGTGTACTTCATAATTCATTCCCACAGTTATATAAACAGAAACTTAAAATGATGTTTACTATTTTTTAAAGAATAGTGAAGATTTAAAACAAGCAACCTTTCTTATATCTTAGTTTCAGTCTAGGCTGCCGAATTTTACTTTCATTATGCATTGAGTTTCATAAAAATTAGTCCCATCTAACAGAAAAGCGAAATTACATTAGGGCAGAAAAAAGTTTTAAACCATAATGTCACCAACAAACAAAATATTGGATATTTCTGCCTTTCTGTGCCCTAAGAAAAATAGTCGCCATATATTACTCTACTTTTACTGTCTGCTTTACTTTCTGTGTCTCTTTTGGAAAGATACACTAAAGCAGGCTCACAAAACGAACAGGCCTGTGGGTGACGTGCAGCCCAGAAATCAAATTCTCTGCTTTACCACATTATACCTGCACAGCATGGAAATTAGCTACGTGGCCATTTTGTATCAGGGACAGACAATGCAGAACTATTAATCACAAAAAAAAAAAAATCATGGCTCAAATAGGAGTCACTGTAGGAATTAAGTTTAAAATTCTTGCATGAAAGCTATTCTGCAAGTTGTCTTTGTATTTTACATTGTCAGAATGTTTAATCAAATAGCAGAAATAAGAAATCCTTGCAAAATCTTTTAAGATAATGTCTCTCTCTTTTTTTTTTCCCCTATCTTTTTAATAGGACATCTTTGAAAACTTGTGGAGTAAGAGAGAGTGCTCCTGCCCTCTTACCATGTCCAACCTCCAGACCACATGTTTTAGTTCATGAATACACACAAATTATACAGCTTTTCTCAAAACTCCAGAATAATGAAAGGAGTTACAAAGAATAATTTACTCACTTTTCCATAAGTTCCTAGGAAGGATAAATAGTACTTCTTTTCTTCCACCCAGTTAGAAAATCTTGTCTACTATATATATAATTTCACACAGAAACACCTCTCCTCTCCATTTCCTGATAGATCATGTGGCTCTTTTAGTATTCCTATGAAAGATCTTCTTGTCATGATTTCTAAAATCCAGTCAGCTAGCGATGAATGGCAGTGACTTAACTGGATCAACATGAAAAGAAGCAACCCAAAATAGTCAAATTCGCTCAGCTGTATGTTGTATGCTGCATCCCTTCTTGCTCCCCTGTGACTCAGCTCTAATACCCAGCAGAGCTGCAGGCATGACCGAAAAAGCTTTTGGACACTGGCTCCCAGCAGGGCATGCTGGAGGACAGTGCACTATAACCACATACCATCACAGCAGCCCATAAGGCCGTTGCTTAGGACTTTTTTTGGCTTCCCCTCGAGTATCCTAAGGTAGATAAGCAGAGAGTTGCCTAGCTTACCACTCACAAATAGGAGCTACTTAGCATTTAAATGTACAGAGTCTTCATTCCTAATGAAGATTCAAGCCTGATACCCACTGTTTTCAGTAGGAACAAAGAGTTTAGAGGGTGAGTTTCCCTTCTTGCACTAAGATGCCCAAATGCTGGGAACCTTGTCTCACAACATCTACTTGTATCCACCTCTAATGAGGAAGAAGAACTTTGAGGCTGGAACTTTGGGGAGGGAAATACTAATTAAGAATGTTAAACAATACCTGCCTCATTTTCTGGAGTAATATGTTGTCCAAGTAAACATATCTTAGTTTTTGTAACTAACTTCTGATTATTCAGGTAAATTGTCATTTGCACTCTTCTCTGGCATCTGTTTATCTTGGATAAACCAAAATACCATAATTTATGTCTATCTCTCTGTGCTGCCGATGTATCATGGATTGCAGCACACATCTAGCTCTACAGACAGTGGATAGCACCATATTTGATTGGTCTTCTCTGGGACATAGCGTGTTTGAAACTCAACTTAGCTTTCATGTGACATTATCCTATATGATAACACAGTGCCCAGAGTACACTTAAAATTTCTGGTAATTGTCGGCAGGGCACATCAGATAACAGCAGTTATCCTGAGTCTATAGCTTCCAGTACAATTTCTTGTACAGAGCATGCTGCACTTTCCCAGGCCCACTAACTAAATGCCCTAAGATGAAATGGGCCTTGCAAATGCCAAGTCAATTCACGCTGATATTTTATACTGTTTTTGGACACCAAGGATGTCTTTTTCTATGGGATATAAGAAAGTATTTCACTCAGTCCCACGAACTCCTTCTCTCTTTCTGAACACATACGTGTCGTGCAGTGCTGTTATGGCTGCAAAGTTACAAGACCTTCCTGTGCCATTTAGCTCACAGCTCAAAACACTCTTCGATTACAGAAGAGCTGAGAGTGAGGTGGCTTCTCATGGTGACAGAGAATCTGTGCTCAATTAGGAAAGAAAACATTCTCTGTGAACAGCACAGCAAAGGTATTCATTAACCTAGGTTACCTCTCTGTAGTCACAGAGCTATCTAATTAGTTGAAGGAAACTATTATTTCTCCTGTGCTTCTACATTGCTTGCACATCCTTACATGGTGTGGCCAAAGGTGCGTTAGGGAACCTTGCTCAAAACTGTTGCTTCCCAAGTCATATTTGATGCCAGGTTATATTTCATATGTAAAATGAAATCAAAATCAGTATTTTGAAAAGGAAAGGAAGAATGCATTCAACCTGTTAAAGATGACAGGTTAGAGCAAGAAGCAGAGCACTCAGGGTCTTAACATATTCTGTTTATTTTTAATATCAGAATTACTGTCATCGTTTATTTGGTGGATAATAGAAATTTGTTTTGCGAGAAACTTCTGATTTATCTTAAGGCAATTATAAAGGATATCAGTACTGGGCACTACCCTTTGTACTACAATAATACTAAGAAGTCCCAGAGCAGAAAACAGAAATTAAAATTTAGTTATGCTGTCTATCAGATTTCTGTGTGGAGACGCATGGTAATGTTTGCACATATGTAGTCTTCATCATTGCTACAATTCAAGTACCGTGCTTTGTCCTGCAAAGGTTATTTTAAAGGATAATCATCATGGAAGCAAGTTTATGCAAAGAATAGCTGCAGGCCATTGGTCTAAACTTTGCATTTGTTCTCAACGTGGATCTCAAAGTGCAAGTTTCTGATAATTAAGTAAAATTTGCCTTGCTCGAAGCAGATCTCATGCTCTGAAAACCTGCTGCTACCAGACTTGAATGTCACTGTGGGCTATGCACTGGCAAAACAGCAAATAGTATGGTGACTAGTTCTGTTTTGCCAATTATTGTGATTTTACAGCATGTTTCACAATATCCAATGTTTGTTTTTCTTAAAAGCTTACATAGAGTTATGTGACTACATGGGAATCTATTGCTAACCAGCAAGAGTGAACATTCTTCTTGTACCACAGACCCTGTCATATTTTTTCTCCCCCAAATGGTGATAATGTTATGATTAAACAGTTCCAGCTGGGCGCTCTGGTGTCCAATTCTTTTGTATCACTTTACAAAAAAGGGTGAAGACAGTAGTTCCTGTAAAGTTTCCTCTCCCTTCACATTTCCTATAATCATGAGCTACTTTAAACAGTATTTATGATTACAACAGTGAGTTTGCCAACAATTGCTGTCAGGAATAATTTACTCTTAAATATAATGAAAAAGAAAAGGGATTTAGCTGGTAATTGCTATGGATGGTTCTCATCTAAAACACAGCTTGTATCTGACTCTCTAAAAACAGACTAGTCAAAGAGACTGGATTACACAGGGAAGAAAATGTTATTGGCATGTAAATACAATAAGAGTGCATCTTATTTATCTCTCTTCTTTAAAAGGAAAACTGAGAGAATCAGTTTCGAATGATGAACCGAGAAGCACAAATACAAGCTTAGAGTAAGATTCAGGAAAAGAAATGAACTGCAGTCTTGGAATTTGCACACACAGACATCAAATAGTACAAAAAAGAGGCCTGTAAGGGATGGGTAGGTACAATCTCGGGCAACATACAACGTGTCTGCCTCACCATAGGAAAACATGCTTAAAGCAAAGGAAGAGAAAAATATACAAGTGCAAATTTCTATTACATTTTTAGTCCTTATTTCCTATACTGTGGCAAACCTGTTGCAACACGAAATAGTTTGGTTACATCCACTTGGCGTTTATTGCAAAAACACATTCAGAGGTTTATCATGAACATATATTCTTTCCTCCCCTCAGACAATAAGGGTGCCATAACAGAGACTGTATTTTTAAAGATGCATCTTTCACTGAAAACCCTCCTTGTATACTGTAAGCTGTGTGCTTTTGAAAACCTGCCCAAATGTATCCATTGTGTGAAAAAATTACAAGCAGCTGAACAGTAGAGTGGATGTGAAGAAAAGAAACATGACAAACAGTAAGGAATGATATTAAAATTGTGGAAGAACTCGCACAAAGAGTATGAGACAGTAGACATACAAGCTATTCATTTTTCTTCTCAAAGAGAAGGCGAAAGCAAGCAAGGTGATGAACATCAGATTTTTCTATAGCAACTTAGTGATAGAACAGCTCTTTCTGGCTGTGGTCTCCAAATGTGGAGGACAAGAAGGTGCTCAAGAGTAGTCAGCATGGATTCATCAAGGGGAAATCTTGCTTGACTAACCTGATAGCCTTCTATGATGAAATGACCGGCTGGATAGACGAGGGGAGAGCGGTGGATGTTGTCTATCTCGACTTCACCAAGGCTTTTGACACCGTCCCTCACAACATCCTCCTGGGCAAGCTCCGGAAGTGTAGGATAGATGAGTGGACAGTGAGGTGGATTAGGAACTGCCTGGATGGCAGAGCTCAAAGGGTGGTGATCAGCAGTGCAGAGTCTAGTTGGAGGCCTGCAGCTATTGGTGTCCCCCAGGGGTCAGTCCTTGGTCCAGCCCTGTTCAATTTATTCATCAATGACCTGGATGAAGGCACAGAGTGCTCCCTCAGCAAATTTGCTGATGATACCAAACTGGGAGGAGTAGCCGATACCCCAGAGGGCTGCACTGCCATCCAGAGGGCAGACTGGACAACTGGGCAGTGAAAAACCTCATGAAATTCAACAAGGCCAAGCGCAAGGTCCTGCACCTGGGGAGGAATAACCCCAGACACCAGTACAGGCTGGGGACCGACCTTCTGGAGAGCAGCTCTGCGGAGAAAGACCTGGGTGTCATGGTGGACGACAAGTTGACCATGAGGTAGCAGTGTGCCCTCGTGGCCAAGAAGGCCAATGGGATCCTGGGGTGCGTTAAGAAGAGTGTCTCCAGCAGGTCGAGGGAGGTGATCCTGCCCCTCTACTCAGCCCTAGTGAGGCCGCTTCTGGAGTATTGTGTCCAGTTCTGGGCTCCACAGTACAAGAGGGATGTGGAGCTGCTGGAGAGAGTCCAGTGCAGGGCTACAAGGATGATCAGGGGCCTGGAACATCTGCCCTACGAGGAGAGGCTGAGGGAGCTGGGCCTGTTCAGCCTGGAGAAGAGAAGGTTGAGAGGGGATCTAATCAAGAGGAGATCTAATT
Source organism: Tinamus guttatus (assembly GCF_059628265.1). Lineage (NCBI taxonomy): Eukaryota > Metazoa > Chordata > Aves > Tinamiformes > Tinamidae > Tinamus > Tinamus guttatus. The sequence continues at coordinate 708,026 of NW_028288944.1, read as the reverse complement.
AGTGTATATAAATACCTCAAGGGAGGCAGTGAGGAGGATGGTGCTGACCTCTTTTCAGTGGTGGCCACTGACAGAACTAGAGGTAATGGCCACAAACTGAAGCATCAAAAGTTCCACAGGAACCTAAGGAAAAATATTTTCACACTGAGAGTGCCGCAGCACTGGAACAGGCTGCCCAGAGAGGCTGTGGAGTCTCCTTCTCTGGAGATCTTCAAAACCTGCCTGGATGCTGTTCCTGTGCCACGTGCTCTAGGTGACCCTGCGTGTGCAAGAGGGTTGGACTAGATGATCTCTAGAGGTCCCTTCCAACCTTAAGGATTCTATGATTCTATCTTTTACTCAGTGTACTTTGATACTCAGTGTTTTCTATAACGCATCAAGCTGGCCCCAGGTGGAATTCAAACATATTAGCTTCTGCTATTTTTGAACCATCAGCCAATACATGCAAGGGATTACTTTGTCTCCACTACAGCCAGTTGCTGTGTTGGAACACAGCACAGGACTCCTACCCTGGTTAATTCATAATATTAAAAACAAATAAAAAAGATAGATTTGAAAAAAAAATCTAATCAGAGCAGCCTGATAATGAAGCAAGGCACAGTAAAGGCAAACACAACTCTATCACAGCCATAAATAGTTTAATATCTTATGCTTGATAATGCGATGCACTTTTGGGGCCAAAATTTAGACCTGTATGAACTCATTACAAAGGGAAAAGTTTTTAAAAATACTCTTCTAAACAAACTGCTAATTGGCTAGCATGTTTTGGCACACATATGTCTTTCACTAAGAATGGCAATAATACATGTACCTTCTGTTTACAAGAATGTTCTTGACATCTTTGAGACATAATTCTTCTTTTCTAGTATATACATTACATAACTTTTTCTAACAAATTCTTTAATAGTGAGTTTTCTTGCAGCCTTGTGCTGAACAACTGGCAATCAGAAAAGATATAAATACTAGTAAAATATTGCTCCTTGACAATGGTATCTCACATTGCTTAATGTGAGAATGCATCTTTGTTAAGTAACTATCCAGCTGGTGATCCTGATAACTCACAGTCATGGAAAAGTCTCTTGTCCTTCCAAAATGCATACTAGGAAACTGATACCAAGAGTTTCACCCTTTTTGATTTCCAACTGAAACCGGACTGCTTTTAAAAACTCAGAATTTCCCACCAACAGTCTAAACCACAGCTTGAAAAGGCAGAGACAAAAAAAAAACGATCTATTCCACTGTTACAATTTTGAAAATACAAACCACACAAAAGAAGTTATGCGATTTGTAATGTCTTGGACAGAACTATTCTCTATAGTTAGAAGTATTTCCATCTTTGATTCTCTTTCATAAAAGCATTCTATGAGTTCAGAGCATAAATGATTTTGCTTTCTAAGGGCTAGTACCTGTCCAGCGAGATAATCTTTGGATGAGTCTGTGAATTAAACCAGAACCAGAGGGAAACTGGATACATGCATAGTTCTGTTTACTGCAAAGAAGGAAAAGAAAGTTATTTATTCCCTAGCTAGATCACGATAGATTTTGAAAGGATACACCTGATTTGTTTCCAGACTTAGAAATAAGGAAAAGGAAATAGGCATTACACAGAGAATCACAGTATAGTTGAGGCTGGAATGGACCCCTAGAGACCATCTAGTCCAATCCCCTGCTCCAGCAGGGTCACCTAGAGCCCCATCCTCCCTATAATCATCCCTCAGGTACTTAAACATACTGATCAGAACTCGCTATGGCAATGCTACATTATGCTTTCTGTGTATTTTTGTATTTGCTTCTAAACAATCTGTCCTGCTTTGCAAAGGCATTAACAAAATTGTTACCTATACCCTGCAAATCAAATGAATGTATCTAGAACAGCACTATGGATCATCACACCAAAAGAGAAAATCACAAGGTGAGCAGGACTGGATCCACTTTTCTACCCTCACTTCAGAGGTCACTCTATCGGAGTCACAAGGCAGACACTCAACACAAAAAGTGCACTGATAAGGCTGCTGTGTGTAGGAAAATGATAGAAAATGATAATGGTGAACAAATTAAGGGCTTATCCCATCATCAGTTGTTCAAGAACAGGCCTTTTGCACATGTTGAAAGATGAAGAATATTGTTTTCTCTGATGTCAGCTAATTAAAATGTCTGAGAGCTGTGCGGAAGGTTAGAGCATCCTGCCTACAATAAACCAGTTACAAAGATGCCTGTGCTCTGGTGGAGTCACTCTGCATTGGTAAGTGCAGTATTTCAGTTCACTGTGAGTCTCAGAGCGGGCTGGGAGTTCCTAAATGGAGCAGGGACTCGGCTGAAGTTAATGGGGACGTGTTCCATGGAGTGTCCTGCTAACGTGAGAGTTGAAAGAGCTACCTACAGGGTTTAGCTTGCTGCATGCCCCTGGGTAAATTGTTTCACTGTTCTGTGCTCATTTCCTATCTCTTCCAGACCCCTATGAGGCTGGAGGATGATGTTCTCTCCATGAGTTCACTGCCGTACCAGCACAATAGGGCTCGGACCTCAGCTGGCACTGCTCTAATGCCACTCACGAACAATAGAGATTTCTTCTGCCCATCGCCAGAACAGAAAGAAAAACACCCTGAAAACACTCAGAAGGTACATAATGGGGTTTCCTCTCCTACTCCTTGTAGCATCCAGTTTCATGGACTGCTGGAGACAGAATAATAAAGATCAGGAAAGCACTTATGTCTGAAGCCCCATCTTCAAAGTACCATTCAGATATGAGGCGGTGGTTTTCACATCTTTCCTGTGCAACAGTAAGCATCACAAGCACCGTTTCTTACAGAGGGGGACACAAGTTCAAGTGGCATGAATAATGCCATGGAACAATTCAGGGACAAAGCAAAAACTGAATCTATAGACCTTTTCTTTTCTCCCTTGTGCTTTCTCGCAAGGCCAATGGTCTGATCACCAATAGCATATCCTCTGTTCCTTCAAATTGAATAAACTGACTTCTTTCTTTCTGTTTCCTATCTCTTTTGGATAGAAGGAAAACTAAATAACACTGATCGATAGACTGAGTTTTTAACAGCATGAAGGCCAACAACGAGGTCAATGTTCAAAAAGACAAGTAGGTACGGTTTTCCCCCCATTAAAGTATATGAAACTTGTGAAACTGGTTAGGCATCTCAGGAAAATGCTTCAGGAATGACTTCTCACCTATAAACTATTCTAACTCTCCTCAGATAAAAATATTTCAATAAACACCTGACTTGCCATAATACATATTTGTTTTTTATATCTGGCAGGTGTAAAAAACAGATGTGCTCAACTTTTAACAATGTCTTTTAAATCAATAGGAAAGGTACTTTGGGTATATGAAGTGTTACACACAAAATACTTTTTGCTGAAAAATACAGCCTTTGAAAATATTCCATGCTGAGCATTCAGAATTAGTAGATACTTTTGACAATTTTGATTTTACACATTATGTTTCAGGAAGAAGAAGTGGGGGCATAGTTATTGCTTCTCACAACAGTTGGAAGGAAAAAAATATCAGAAGTTTGTGACTGTTTTGAATACCATGTTGACTGAATTGCAGGAAGAAAGGCATAATTCTGCAGAAAAACACAGACTTTGGAAGAAATCATAGGTAGCTTTTACAACCTTCTTTCTGAATCAGCTGAAACTTCATGCCATGTTTACCAAGAGTACTAAGCTGTTTTGGCATGTAATTTTTAGAATCGCTCTAGGAATTAAAGGATGCCACACACAGGATGGTACAGACAGCTGTGTTTCTTCTAATTACTTTGTGCTGAACTTGGTGCTGCCATAACCAGATCACTTCCACTGCTAATGTATGCACCTGGTGCAGACCCAGTTCAGGAAACACCTAATTTGTCACACAGAGGATTTGTTTTGGATAGATCTAAAAGTCAGATGTACATCACTGTATAGATGTACTTCACTACAGTGTACTATACAGTGTGGACATACCCCCCAAAATTGCATTAACTTTTCTGGGCCTTTTAGCCAAGGTAAACATTGTCAACATTTTTTTTAGGTGGAACACACTTAAAGTAAGCTTTAGAAGACAATGCAACTTGAGATTCTGGATGATGTTAACACAGGCTTTTTTCAGACAGTGATGCACTTTACTGTAAAAGACCCCAACTCATGGACCAACTAAAAAAGCCTTGCTCTCATTTCTTAATTAACTAAAATTGTTTTCTGTTTAAGGAAGAAAAAGTTTAAAACATTTAAGTTGTCAAATCAAAGGTCAAAATGACACATTGTATAGTTTAAATCTCAATAAGTAATTTCTGCCACGGCATAGCAGGAGGCGGTCACCAGCTTTGCCACCCTTGCATTTTAGGAAGTACTCAGTATTTGCAATTCTACATCACACATAGAAACATGTAATGCATGAGGAATATATCTACAGCACATCAACAGTTCATTGCTCAGGCTTTAAGGAGTTTTACTGTTTTACTAAGTTAAAAATACTGTTGAAAAAAAGAGAACCTACTTGCCCTGTTGCTTCTCTTGCTATAAATGCTATAACATAAAAAGTCACAGGAAAAAAGGCCATCTCTGATCACTTTCTACAATATGACATGCACTGCCTTAAAACGCAGAAAGAGAGAAAAAACAGACCGCTAAGCCTGTGCTTTATTCTGAGTACCTGCTGCCTAACTTAATGCCTGTTGAAAACCACAAAGAAATTAACTTTATAAAATCACATTTCCAGAGACCCACGACAACTCAACTGGACAAGTCCTCTGATAAAACTGTTTTTCCAACTTGAAAATATTTCCTTAGAAAGAGAGAAACAACAAAATTCAATAACAGTATTATTCTGATTCTCTTCAACCAGTATTATTTTATGCTATTTGGAGGGTCTCTTTCCCATTTGATCTTTAGTTAAAATGATAGGGAAGTTCCAGCCTCTTTAATATTCACAGTTTCATACCTCCCAGGATCACAAAAGTGATATTCCTGGAATTCAACTGACTTTTTTTTTTCCCTCTATTTTTTTCCCCACATTGACAAAGCAAGATTGTTATTATCTTCTCTTCTCTTTGTACTGTTTTTATCTAGCAGCATCATATTTTGGAAGGAGGCTTCACACTTTTTTTTTTTTTTTTTTTTGCTATAATTGGATTGCATTATTCTCCTGGGTTTACAGACTTGCGTATGTCAACTGCCAAATTGCAGAGAAGCATTGCTCTTCATGTCTCGGACTGGTTGCAGAAGAACCCTGTTATGTGTCAGCTATTATAAATGGGTTATTAAACAATGCCTGAGAACAAGCAGAAATACTATCATTCAGCCCAAGGACTAGCAAGAATATTGAGAGTTTCTCTCATCCTAAGACAAGATCAGCTAAACTTTGATACTTTGTTCACTAGGCCAAACAATTCTGACTAGTTCTGTTGTTCCTCAAAGGTCATTTTGTTAGACTTTTAATTCTGTTTCCCCTGGAATCTGCTCTATTTGGTCCATATCTTTTTTGAAAGGTAACATCTAGAACTGTTCTGAGCAGAGCAGAAAGCAACTTATATAGGCAGCATTCCTGTTTATATATGCCAGCCTCTTGGCCCTTTACAGGACATGAGATATCAATCTCATGTTCAACTTTTCCACTGCAATCCTCTTGTCCTTTACTTCAGAGTTGATATCCAGTAATTGATTAGTATTTTTAAGAATATCATAGAATCATAGAATGCTTAAGATTGGAAGGGACCTCTAGAGGTCCAACCCCCCTGCACACTCAGGGTCACCTAAAGCATGTGGCAGAGGACTGCATCTCACTTATTTTAAAGAAACAATCAGAAAAGGTTAGTAATCTGTCAATATTGTATTGAACTCTGTTGTTTACATCTGTTCACACTCTCCTGCAGCCAAGAGCTGATTATAGATATAACGATTGTGCTCCATTATCTGATTAGGTTGTTCATGAAACACTGGCTGGAACCAAAACAAGGCCAAACAGGCTGGGCATTAATTCACAAAGGTGTACATTTTGTCCTTGAATTGCTGTTACAAATAGTCTTGATTTAGTTTGCTATCTGCTTGTGCACCTATTTCCCTAATTTCACCTGGACAATGCTGGACAATCATTTAAGTATCTCACCACTTTGTTATCATTCAAGTGCTTTTAGATAGGTTGCTTTAGAATGCTTTTTGATTGCTTTTATCTAGATACCTTCAGTTGCATTAAGATAGGTTGAGTATATAACTGAGTACCAAACCTTTTTGAAATTTGAAGATAAACTGGCAGGTATGAGACTCACCAACCCCACAGTCTAAAACATGAGCACCATGTCTTCCCATTTGCTTTTCAACACATCACCAAACCATCACAAATGTTTGAAATTGGTTGCTAACCATTTCAGTCAGGCTATTTGAACACCTAAGGATGATTTTTTTCAGGTTTGCCTGAGTGAACAGGGCTTGATGAAATTCTCTTTGCTGTGGATAAAAGTGACCCTGCTCATATGTATTCAGGTTTACGATTTTCCTGTCTGTAGATTCCACCTGTTTTCCCCTCGGGTAACACAATTATCTTTATGTTGTTGAGTACCAGCCCTAAACTCCAGGTGGCAGTGCTGACTGGAAGATGCAAGTAAAGGATGTAAAATTAGGTTAAATGGCAAATATATCAGGACCAGGCAATGGATATGTCTACCAGAAGGATGCAGCGCACTCCTTACAGTTCACAGTCAGTTCTTACCAAATTCCCTTTGTCTTCATAAAAATCATGTTGATTAATGGTGGAGAAAACCTCGTTCCTGTGAATATGAGCGAGGAGAGATCCATCAAGTTGCTTTAAAGTTCAAGACTCATTGACCTATTTCCCAGTATTTCCTACTCCAGACCAGCCTATACCCTAGCTCAAAATCCAAGCCCTATTTCTTCGAACTTGGTGTGCCACTTGTAGCCAAAGGGACAATCCATCATAGCCATGCAGATGTGACTTCACCATCAGTGAGGTCATCTGTGCCACAGAAGCTTGTGAAAGCGCACAGCCTAATGCCACTTCTGTCTTCAGCACTGAGTGAGAACACTCTCTTCAGAAAGCATATGCATGACTGTCATATTGCCAGCCAATACAGATACTGACAAAAAGTGCCCAGAGCCACCTGATCTTTTTGAACCTTGCAACCAGCCTTGCCCAGACTTGCCCAGGGTCACGCGGTCAATTTTATCCACATCGATGCAAAAATAAATTCTTTCATGAAGTTTACAAGGAGAATGTGCTTCCAAAGTAAAAATGAGACAAGGGAACATCTTCATTCTCTCATATGTCAAAGTAAGTGTTTGCTACTGAGTGTCATTGACCAACAATAAATAGAAACTGGAGCTGTAGATACTTTGAACATCAATCTTGTTTGCTTACATTTACTTTCGCAGAAATGCTTTCCTAAGCTGTATGTTCTCAGGCAGGGAAGGATGGCTTAGGATACTCCAGAGAGAAATTGCCATATGCAGCTGGGAATTCATCCAAAATTCTCTAGAGATTTGTGGTAGAATTTTAATAGGAAATTCCTGAAAGCTTTTTGCACTTCATGAGTGCTGTCCATGCCTTTATTTCTGCAGTGAAATAAATTTTAAAAGATGCCAAACCCCTAATTATGAATTACTATACAAAAACAAAATCATCTTTAATGCAAACAGATTTCTAGACTGGAAACCTACTGATTGTGGAACAATTCCTCTGTGGGATACTCACTGTGAAACTGTAATGGGCATGCTACTTCCCCAGCCCAACCTGACTTTTCCCCCATAGCCCACCACCAGTGGCATTATCTGACCCTCTTGGCTGCATTCTGGTGGGGAGATAAGGTTAACTGAGCATACACCGGCCAAAATTTGGCTGAAATGAAAAGAAGGACTCTAAGTCAACCATCTTATCCCATAAATATGGGCACAGCCCGAGAGCCCACTGAGCTCTCCTTGCATCACAGTGGGCCACAAGCCAGGATGTCCCCTTGAGCAGGGACGCCTCTCAAGGATACTCCTCGGGGTTAAGAGATCCTTCCCACTACAGATTCGTGGTAAATGACTATAGCGCGCTCACTTTTTGAACCTGTAAACTTTACTTCCTAACCGTGCACAAATCCCTTAGCCATAAACTGTTGACCAGCTCTGGGACTAGGACTGGATCCAGCTGCACCCGGACTCCTCTCAGAAGGAGTCTGGAAAGCAAGGGGATCCAGTCTGAACACCATGACTCAACATGAGGGTCTACTTGGCAAATCTGTGTATATCTTGCACTCCAAGCAGCAACTAATAAGTGACCTTGCCATAGCATCTTGTGAAACTACTGTTCATATCAATAAAACCTATTACTATCTCTTTTACACGAGTGAAGTGCACTGTGTCACTCACCCCCCACCCCACTCGTTCTTCGACAGAAATGCAGAGTAATTTACTGGGATGGAAGTCTGCTCTAGCCATTGTCATATCCATCTCATCAAAAGGTTTGATCAGGACCATGTGCAAAGTCACACGTGGTAAGGACAAAATACTTGCAACCCACCTAGATTCTATGATTTTTCTACACGTCAGAAAAATGAAAGTGGAAAGTATAATAGTTCTGTCTTTCACAGATAAGCTTCAGCTATCGCATGTGGATTTCCGTCTAAATCTTGCACTTTTTGATTCTTCATCTATAAAAATTCCAAATTTAGTGCAGAAAATGATACTTCTCGGCGTATCACTAATACTGGAGCACACTTCATAGAGACTATATTTAGACTGCTTTTATTTATGCTTTAAATTGACAGAGGCTTCTTCTTTTAATCTGGCTGTCTAGAAATTACTTTGAACCTCTTGCTTAAAGAGAACAACTTATTAAGCTTGTCACGATGTTGGGATGAGCTAATGTATATTCTTAATTCAACATTTCTCCCTTCCACAAGAAGAGGTCTTAAAGATGCAGCTTAACATGCCAGAAAATGAATAAGCCTTCTGCTGGAGCCTCTTCCTCTAAAGTGCAGCAAGTCCTTGCATATGCTTATATTTATTAAGAACAAATACATGATTAACAGCTTAGCCTTACTGTTTATGCCAATGCATACAGGAATTGAAACTAGATAAGGAATTAACTCCCAAATGCCATACCATTTGCACAAAGCTGCAAGAACTTACCAATACACTCAATATAGTACTTCTGTACCAAAGCCAGTGCATTAGAGAATCTGGTCCCACACACTGCAGTTATCATACATACTTTTGATGCCAAATGCTTGCTTTATGCCTCAAACGGGAAACAGTTGGATGTCTCGGGATTCTCTGGAAACCCTTGTATGTCAATGGGAGTTTTTTTCCAACAAATGGATGCTCAGAGACAGCACATGGTGCAACCCAGACCTGTTCAAAGTGTGTGTATTTGCTCCAGCTCATGTTCCTCTGGGATGTGTACTGGGAAAGACAAGCCAGTTGCCAGTGGCTACACTGCAGCGGGTGGCACTCAGATAGTTAACAGAGGGATGCTTGGATTTAGCACCACTGTTCCCTCCCAAGTGTCCCCCCTCTGCTCTTTTCTTGTGCCTGCTGCTCCCTTAAAGAGCCTGCAGCTGTGGGACTCTCTGCAGCACGCTGCTAAAATCGTCCTCCTCTACCAATGAACCACAGGGTAATACAGCTTTTAATCTCTCTCTGCAATTTTAGACTTCCTTGGCCATTGCCTACCAGGTTATCTCCTTTCACAATGCAGTGCTGCTTCTAACGCTCTGCAGAAAAAGAGCATGGCTGAAGCATGATGGACAGTGTCCCAAAAATGCTGGAAAGCACTTTTTATTTAGCCCTTTGCCTGTAAACTGAGGACTTTGGACTTTCTTCTTTCTGTTCTCTGTCTATATATTTTTCTCTCTCTCTCTTTTTTTTTTTTTTACTTTTTCTTTAAATTGGTGCAGTCCTGGCTCTGAACCCACCTCTGCTGTCCCAAACCCTCAGCAGGTTGCCATTCTTAGGCATTCTGGACTGACCCTCACCTTGCTAGATGTTTGCTGTGGACCGCAATAAACAAAGCAGACACTCCACAGGAAATCTCAAGTTAAAATAACCAGACCACCACTGAATTCAGCAACATGAGCCCCACACCAGCAGGAAAGGGCAGTGCTTACATCTCCCTCCAAAACGAGCTCCCTGAACCACATTGACACTTGCCTTCTTGCACAGGGAGGGTTTTGTTTTTACTGGCGAGAGGGAGAACGCGGTGCTCGCCTCCAGCGCCCAACCTTGCTGCAAGTCAGCTGAGCAACAAAAAGCATCTGTGCTTCAAGAACAGTGTACGTCTGAGTGCAGATGCCAAAAGCCATGCACGTTTCAATGATGCTTGGCTTGCCCGGGTGATGTTAACTCTTCAAAACACAGTGACTTTCCTGGCTCAGTACCCGCCACAGAAAGGGCTATTCTATGCAAAGCAAGAGGCAAGGCATTCCTCCACTCCCAGCTCCTGTTCCCAGATAAAGGACCTCCATTTTAGCAGCTCTTCAACCTAGATTGGCTCTGAGCAGGTGCACATGCCACTAGAAACAAGTAAAATTTAAGATCATGTCCCAGATGTCATCCTACCTCATGAATGAAAGTGGGAGACTGAGTTCATGGCCCTGTCAGGTTTGGTGGTGACACAGGCCGTGCTCTGCTTCCCCATTTGCAAACAAATACTCTCTGTGCACGGGACACACGATCTGCTCACAAAGAGACACTGTGAGTGCTCGGGACTTACTACCAGTACACAGCTTGGTGCTCAACCATCTTTCTTACACCTTTCCTTTTCAGGAATTCAATTTGTGAAAGGTAGCTCATTCTGTGTGAGGATAAAACTGCTTTTGCAAAGCTTGTGAAAAGTTTGGTACAATCAGTATTCCTAGAAGAACAAGAATATCACTATCCCAACCCCATTCCAGCCTCATCATGCTAACCAGCCATCACTTTTGGTACAGCGTGTAAATGCTGAAGTCTCACTTGTGACTTTACATAAATATCTAGTCCATTCTTATCATGGCCTGTAGTATCTGACAATAAAAAAACACACTCCAGGCCACAGCTCTCCAGTAGCTTTCAAAAAATCAAATCTGCTTTAACTGCAATTCACTTAAAGAAAAAAAAAAGTTACAAATCTTCCCATTTTCAACCTCTTTTGAAAAGCAGTTTTTAAAAAGCATGAAATGAAAGACAGTATCTCAGTTCCCTGTTTGTGCTCAAGAGATGTTAGTGATGTGTTAAGAGCTAGGAATGCGCTGTGGAAACAATTCTAAATTTAAACAGTTGAGTTCGGGTAAGTCTGGAGACTGTCTAGAAATTTCTCCAGAGCAAGTTGGTTTCTGGTAACTTTGTTCCTAGTTTTCACAGATATTTTGACAGAAATATTTTTTCATATTTTCATTTCTACTGCTGTTAGGTATTGCTGTAATTCCTAAAGGAATAATGCAGCTAAACCCCAAAATGTTAATCTGAACTTCCAAAATATTGGAACTTCCAAAATATTGCAAAATATATTCCAAAACTTAACTTCCAAACTTCCAAAAATTTTCATTTACTTTGTCTGAGAGGGCAAAGGATATAACCTTTCCTACACTATGCAGGAATTCCCAATGATTTATATGATCCAGAGATCAAGCAGTGTGGATTTCATTGTAGAAGCTCTCCCATGAATCTGACCTATGTTATTTGCTGCATTCCAGCATAGGGCTGGAGATCTGTGCTTAAGGACACCTCTTTTTATCCTTCAAAACAAATATGAAATTTTTACTTCCTCTACCACCTCCATTGAGGTTCATAGGAAACTCAAAGGTTCATATTTGTGCTCGTAGCATAGATCTCATTAAGATTTTATTTGTGGTGAGGTTTAATTTACCCCTTCTAAAAGCTTTCCCGGAAATATTTACAGCAGGATATTCCTGACATTGCCCAACACCAACAGGTATTCCTTACCATACAGAAGGGTAAAGTTTCACTTAAGTGTCCTCAGCTGAGAATTTAAAAAATGTATATATTCTTTGGAAGAGGACAGCTACAGATACAAATCAGACATTCTTCTACTTCTGAAGCCTGGATGGTAGGAATGTTGAAGAAAGAGATTGCAGAAGAGTGGCTGTTATTAATCAGAACAGTAAGTACAGTTGCAAATACGACAACGCGAGAAAAATGGGAGTGGAAAAATGGTTTAAAAAGTACGGTCACAGTACTCCTATAAATTTAATGATACTTTGTGGGAGGGACTGTTCTTTAGTGCCCTAACTCAGGAAAGTGCTTAAAGATGTGGTCTGCTCCAGGAATGTGTTTATGTAAGTACATAGGAAGAGTGAACTGGGCCAGATCACGGATCTGTCTAGCACACTGTCCAGTCCCTCGCAGTACCAAAACCAGATGCCTAGGCAAGACCTTAGGAGCCTGACAAGTGCGCATGATATTTCTCTCCAGCACTCTCCGAGCCACTTCCGTCTGCAGCTCAGCAGTTAGTTATATCCAACGAGTAATCCTCAGGGGATTTCTCTTCCATGAAGTGGTATGGGGGGGCACCTCTGGCCCAGGTGCACCCTGAGCACCCACCACATGGTGTGGAGATGTGCTTTGCAGCCTAGGAAAGATGCGAAAGCCACCGCTGTGGCATTGGGTTGGCCACGACTAACTCTTCTGCTGACACCGAACAGTCTCTGCTGATCCTCTCCTTCCAATATCCAATACCATATACAATTCTGCACACACCTCTCACAAAACTAATTCCCCAGCAATAGAGTCCTAGCTTGCTTACTTCCTCCATAACTTCTTGCCCTTCTTTCTGCCAACTTCAGGCTAGAATATGACAGCTAAAACAGATTTGATCATGATCAATTTTAAGGAAAAAACCAAAACCCAAAAAATACACACACATCCTAAATAAAATCATAAAAAACTAGTTTACTAATGATTAATGAATTTGTAATTTTTTTCAAGTGATCCGCAGCACGAGGGTTTCTAGTATTCATGAGTAATATTCTCTAGAATGGCTCACAAGGAAAAACTGTTGAAGAAGCATAGCAGTAAAATTTCAGGCACAAGATCTATTAGCTGCAAGTTATGACTTTACAGAATGAAAGAAAATAAGTGAATTGGGAGAAACAGAAACATTCATGCTTTTGTTAAGAGGTGAACAGAAATGTACAGAGACCATATGAAACTCACAATTTCTGATTTCTCATTTTCAATTTCTGCTGGTTGCAGCTCAGAAATGCAGCACAGAGAACAGGGAGAAAATGTTCACTTTGCCTATGATAACAATGAAACTATATTGATAATATAGGTACATTTTTATGTGTATATGCATTTATATTTATCTACCTGGGAAAACTTCAAACCATTTCCTAGTTTAGTTAGTGTGATATTTATCTCCTTTGCAGAACAAAGATCTTCACTAGAGTGACCTCTAGTTCCTGATTAAGGACAGTACTCCCCAAAACACAGTTCCCTGTTCTGAGATATTGGCTATACTATTTGGATGCACAATTCTGCATTCACCTTATTTTAACTCTTGCTGTATTTTAGTTGATTGCATTTACCAAATAATACAATATGTTGTATATGACTTTTTGTCCTTACTGTTTACAGCTCCATTAGTCTTTATCTATTTCACTTTGCATTTATATCAGAGCATGAATAAAAACATTGGACACGATCAAGCCTTGCTGGTTCTTGTGAGTGCTTCACTGCCTTTGCTCCTGAGGAGCAGGCTCTGTTTAGCACTCTTCCTTACTATCAACAACTTTTTGAGATCTGTCATTCAGCCAGTCCTTCATCCATCTAAGGTATACACCACTGGAAGTGGAGAGCACTATTTTTAAACCAGAACATTCTGGAATACTCAGTCAAGCACCTGATCACTTTTAAGTAATGTTAGATCCACATGGCGGAGCTTAACAAATAAACTTGCAATACCATAGAAAAAGTAAGAATGTTCTTGTTTGATGAAAGCTTTCTTCCACATGGCTGCTTGAATGTCAATAAGTACTTTTCTCCAAAACTTTAATGCACTAACGGATTCCTGACCTGGGCATGAATATACGCTAACCAACAATGTTGTTGTTTTTAGTTGTAAAGAACATGTTACATTTCAGCAGCTTCCCATTTCCATCTAAAGGTTAGCATCTCTCTCCTTAGCTTAAAACATCTTTTCTGTTCCTTAGTTGTTGTCTTTCTTACTGAAAGATTCCTTCTAATTGAAGTGTGTCAGCGATCGCATTTAATTCACTCTATATCCATACGATACATATTCACTGTATTGTATGCATATTTGTACCTCAGATACACTGATACATATTCAGCCTCCCCACTTCCCAGATTTATAGCTGCTTGCTAGTCAGGCTCCAGAAAAAAATTATGTTTCATAAATGCTTGCCTGTATTTATACTGCTGTCTAACGGTGATATCTGGAGTCAAAGAGAATGGAGCCATTTAATAAACTGCAGAGCCATGCAGTTTGTTTACCCAAAGTGTGAAAAATTGCTCAGCTCACCTGTTCTCTAGCCACTAACTCTGCTTCCTCGGGGACTATTAGCATTCCAGACTTCCGAGAGACTTAGGGCAGGCATATTTTTTAAAACCACAGAAATGCAGAAATGTGTCCTTTTTTTTTTCTTTTCCTCACACCATTTTACCCATTGCCCCCTCTAAGGAGAGGGCCAGCGCACACTCTGCTCTAGCAAGGGGTTGGGAAGAGAAGGCTGCTCCAAGCTGGAGCCCACCCTTCTGACCTCTTGCTTTCACATCCTGCGGCCTCTTGCACCCTGATGGGCACCGCTCCGCTCCCATCCATGAGGAAGAGCAGATGGGCACCGTGGTTATTTAAGGTAAGGCTCAGACACAGGTCTTAGGAACAGCGTGGGATGATGGAAGGATTTATCAGTATCTGCCTGTGGCATACACAATACTTCAAGTCGGGAGATCTGATGTGACCTCTACTAAAGTAAAGCTTTAAAAAAAAAAACAACCAGCAACTGCAGGCAGCCATAGAGTTCCCCATGTCCCACTTTGCATTTCTCATCCTAAATGGAGAGAAAAGAGAAATTACTTCACTAGTCATATCCTCACATCTGTTTCTGGATGCTGTAGCATCCTCAACTTGCCATAGGGAATTTTAGGAGCTTCTGAAACAGAAAGATCTAAAAATCACTGACTAAGCACTTACCATGGTATTATTAAAAACATACATTTAAAATCTGTATTTTATCAGAATTGTACACTCTATTTTTAATGGTTTATTTAGCTGTGTAAACACTGGAAAAAAATAGCATTCAAGTGCTCCACCGTCTTTCATGAATCACTAGCAGCTCTCTAAGAAAGGGCAAAGTCCGTTACTCAGTTTACAGATGGAAGATGAATGCACAGAGAGGCTGAGTACTTGCTACTGGCAAAACAAGTGACTAACTCATGTTCACCACGTTTTTGACTAATGTTAGACCTTTTTTTTTTTTCCTCTTCTCATTACATTCTCTCTGTTCCAGACAGGCATGCATTTAAAATTGTGGTTATCCAGAATAAGAAACTACAGAGCTCTCAGAAAGGTGTTGGTCTTCTGGAGCAAATATTCATATTTCCATGTTTGGATTTTATTTTCCTTAAGTATTTGGTGGTACACACTTAAAATCTACCCTGCTTCTCTTCCTGACTAGATCATTTGCCGTGGTAATTACAAGCATCAGTACAAGCAACTGTACGGAGAAGCATCCATGACCATGAATAGAAGCTTATTCCTACTCGCTTAGCATTCAGTGAGCTTGATCACAGAGTGCTGCAGCAAGCTTCTCCTTCGCTTACTAAGATGCTACAGCCTGGTTAAAGCTTTTTTCCCACCCGTTTTCCACAGGAAGCACCAAGCTGAACTGAAATACCACCTTTTCCATGCCTGAGAAGGTGAGGATTGACCTTATATTAAGTAACTGAGGAACACCATCTAACTCATGCCATATAAGTCATCCTGATGGAGCAAAACTTACATTAAAAATACACTTTTCAGCACTTGATAAACTTTTGCAGCAATCCAAGTGAGAAAAGTAACCTCTGAAACTTGTATGGACAACTTGTTGGTCTGCAGAACATATAAGTAAACAAATCAGTTTTTGCACCCAGATTCGATCTTAAAACAAGGCTATTTCTGACACTCAGAGTCAGACACAGTTCAGTCCTGAAATCAAATTCACTGTATGTATTACTACACTATATTTATAGTCAGTCTAGTAGACTCCATAGAAGTAGAACCCGTAGAGGAGTATATATAGAAGATCTAGAGTCCTCAAAAGAAAAAGCATAAATTTAATGCAAAAGGCTATGACATAGCACATAGCAATCTCATATCTGTTATGGCTTCATTGATGTGAAATGCAAAGCACCAAGAAACACAGAACCTGAGTCCCTTGGGTACACAGTTGAAGTACCTCACATGCAGTGGAAATGGATGCCAGTTGGTTTTCTGTTAGTTATATAGGAGACAAAGACAGAAAATCATATACATATACACATATATATTTTGATCTGAAGACTTTTTTTTTTCAGACTCATTCATAGTGGTAATACATTTATCACTTCCAGAGTACACTGCAGTGTAATTCTTCCATGTTTGTTGGCACAGAACTCCCAAGTCAGAGACAGTTGTGAGAATTAGCTCTAGAGGAACGTTACTAATGCTTTAATGCAGAGAATTAGTAATGCATAGGTTGGTAGAAAACTTCCAGAGAGCTTTCTAAAAAAAAGCAGCAATTTTCCACTGCTTGAATATTAGCCATAATATTTTCCTTCCATAACCAATGATATCATTTGATCTTACACAGGAAATATTTTAGGGAGAAAAAAAATGTGTTTAGTGTAACGTTGGTTATTTTAAATCTCCATGGGTCTGTTAGCAGAATGACAGACTGTAGCAAAACGACTTGGTACAGCAGCAGCCATTCCTCTAAGTACAAAGAAAATCTATAGCCTGCGTCAGCCATAGTAAAACGCAACATCTGTTGATCACTGGTGATCCTGGGGAGGAGGATCTGAAAACCCTGGAGCGTTCTGCCGTTTTCTGCCTTTCCACGTGGGGTCTGAGCAGGCTGGTCATGGGCACGTCCTGTACCATCCGCCTCGACACAGCTGCACTGACATCCCTGTCGCGGAAAAGAGCTGATGCCGCTCGGAACAAGGGCCGGCTATGTGGGGTTAGCAGATGAGCAGCGCTCGCAGAAACACTGCGCTTTTCACGGGGTGTGTTTGCCGTACCAGATGAGCTGGCATTTTCTGTATGTCATGATAAGCGTGGGTTTTAAATGCCAAGGCCCCGTCCTCACTCGGAATCATTGCCCTCCAATGAGGTCTGCACCAGCTGAGCCTGTCGCTCACCCCAGGTTGGATTTTAGCAGTAAATGAGAAAATAAGTGTTTTAGCTAAAAGGGGGCAAAATTCTGCCTAAGCTTTAGCCCTTGGCAAGCTGCAATTGAGCAAGGGATTTGTCTCAGAGCATTTGCTCATCCATGGAGCTCAGGTGACAGTTTAATACTAGTAGATCAAATAATCAGGCAGTTCCAATAATGGATGTTTTTTATTTGATTGTGTTAGCAACTAATAATATTGGAATTATTTTCTGCAGTAAAAGCCACCCTGCAGCAGATCATTTTGGTTTAACTTCTTAATCGGCTTAGCTAAAACTCCCACAGCGTGAACACATCTTTTTTAGCAGAGTACTGATTTTCTTCTGCAATCTCCCCTCCCCGCTATTTATTTCTCTTTTTCTTCCACATCATCTGTCTTTTAAGCATACCACTGTGCATTCGCATCTTTTTTTTTTTTTTCCTGCACGTGTCAGCTCAATGCTGACTTCATCAGAACCCTCATTCTCAGCCAAATCCTTCAAAACAGACTTTAACCAGTCATTCCCCAAAGGAAAACTCCATGCAGAACTTCTCAAAAGCCATGCTTCCCAAACGCTTTCCAGCCACTGTGCTGGAATCTCCCCTTGCTTCAGTAACTCACAGCTCCCCCAGCTACACAGACAAAAGAGACAAAAAATAAAATGAAACTGACTTACTGCTATGGCTTGGAGCCTTTCCTTGTGCAATTCTGCCTCCGCCATCCTGGAGAGAAGGACACGAGAAGGAGAGA
This sequence comes from Tinamus guttatus, assembly GCF_059628265.1. Taxonomy (NCBI): domain Eukaryota; kingdom Metazoa; phylum Chordata; class Aves; order Tinamiformes; family Tinamidae; genus Tinamus; species Tinamus guttatus. Next base: position 689,939 of record NW_028288944.1, on the reverse strand, counting down.
GAGGGAGACAGCAGGAAAAAAATATAATAATAAAAAAAAGAAGGAAAGCAGCACACAGGCTGCGGTCACCGAGGGGAACTCGGTTACACCACAGAGTAATTGCAGAGGAAGCCGAGCTCCTGCGCAGTAGCCGGCCACTTTTAGAGGCACTGCAGACCAGCTCGCGGGAGGATCATTTTAGTCCCTGGACCGGTGCCTGCCTCGCTGCCTGTCTCCCAGCTGTATTGCTCGCTGCATTTCACTGCAGCTTCTGTGCGCCGCTGCTGTCACACAAGCCATGTGTGCGCTCTCCGGGCGGCGGAGCGCAGGGAGAGCTCGCATGGCTATGATTTTTTTTTTTTTTTTTTTTTTTTTTTTGCATTGACGTCTCAGCTCTTTTGCTCCTCCTATGGAGCGCTGGGTCACGACAGGAGCTCTGCATGGGGAGATGGGGAGCTTTGCGGAGTGAAAGCGCAGCAGTTTGTGGCTGCTCCAAGAGCCTGCTGCAGAGGTGGGTCTTCAAGAGCAAGCGTGCGTGGAAGGAGAAAGGTATATGTGCGCTTCCTGCATGCATTGCACATGAAAACACTGGAACAGCATCACCGGATACCCCAAAGTGACAAAACAACATGTGAAACGTCTGAGTGATGACCTTCGGTGTCTTGCAGGCAGGGAAAGAAGCAGGTGGGGAATGGAAGGGAAGCCTGACCTATTATCATGAAAGCACCCATTACTTCATGCATTGTCTTTGGTTTTTGCATGCTTCGCTAGTAACCTCCACATATATCTTTTTGTATCATCTTGGAGCCACTGAGCACTGGAGGGCTGACAGCAGCATCAGTATCCTGCTGCTGTCCCTCTGTGAGGAGCAGAAGTGCATTTTGCAGGCTGTAATTTTGGTTTTGTAACCACATGCTGACAATAGAAGAATTGGGAAATTCCATCGTTTTGGAGGAGGGTGCTCTGGAGGTCACCCTTCTGCCCAGCTGGCTCCCATGTGCCTGCCCCTTTTTGTACCATCTGGCCTGGCATTTTTTTACCTCTCTGCTTGCTCTCTCTCTCTATTCAACCTCCTCTTCCATACTGTTTCCACCTCTAGTATATGTCTCCTATTGCAGATTCCTTCTAAAGGCAGTGGCAAGTCCCAATGTGCTAACCCCAAACTCTCTGCTCTCTCAAGTCCTTCCACCTCCTGATCCCTTTTCCTTACAGATGCCAGTGTCCTTGCCTCATGCAAGTGTGTAAGAGTGATTTCTTGCTCTGCTCTGCCTCCTCCAGGAAAGAAGTCTTTTCTTGGGCAGAAAAATCACAGAACATTATGTAATTCAGGTAATCCCTGTTGTCGGAAGGTATGTTTTTCTTGCATTATCCCAAGTGAAGCAGTTGTTGGAGCCCAGGGTGGGCTCACAGTGATGGGAAATGCAATGATTCCATCTTAAATCATCCATCTGTCAATCTTCCAGCTTAGTTTAAATAATGTGTTGGATGGCATCTGTCATATAGTTTATTCACTCACTTTCAGCCTCTTTTTCTTTTTGCTCTTTTCAGTGACCTCATATTGTTGCTTATGTTACTACAGCTGGTTTTGAAATATCCTGTCACACAGGATCCAGACATCTATACTCCTACATACACACAGAGAACACACATCAGCCACTCCTACGAACACTTGCAAGTTATGCTGTTAAATCCACTCGCATGTTGTGCTGGTAAGCTTACCCTTGCAGGGAATTCTGCTAAGAGCTACATCCAGCAAATTCAAGGGCATGCCATTGATGTTAGCTGAGGCTGGGGCAGCAAATTCAGCTTTGCTAAATACTGTATTTTTCTGCTCCTCTATTTCACTGAAATGCGTGTTGCGGGAAGGGGACACTTGTTCCTCAGGAGAAAGGGCTCTGAGGGGGGCTAACACTAATAACACATGGGCAACCCAAACACAGCACTGAATTCATCTTCAACACCCTGTAGTAGCCCATACAGCCCACACTTTATAAATTGGACCACAGTGACAGAGGATACATTAAGGATGCAGCCTTTTCTTGTTGGTGAATTTGAAATACAGAGGAAAAGTTGAAAGTAACACAGCAAAACAATCACTGGTTTTCATACACCATCCTTCTTTTGTGTTCATTAAGGCACGTTGCGCAGGGAAGTGTGAACCCTTCAGTCCCTCTCTCAGAACTCACAAGGGCGAAAGGACATATAGGACATGTTTCAATAGATCATGGTAAGTCTGAAAGGGGTATGCCCAATGGCCTTTTGGTTGAAGAAAACTGATCAGAATAAAACAAAACAAATGATTTTTTTAAAATTTTTGAACACTATTTTCTTTGGGGGGGGGGAAGTTTAGAGAAAAAAAAGTAAAAACGTGTGCTATTTTCTTTCTTTTAGGGAAGCAGAGGAGTGTGATATTTCCAAATTTTTAAGATATTAAGAAAATTAGAGATGATGGGTAGTGGAGAACAGTGGAGCAAACAGGGAAAAGGATTATAATATAATTTGTTAAGTAGGTAAAAATGAAGAAGAAATAAAAATAATCCATTTTATTCTAATGTCAGTATAAATGCTGTTCTTTTCACTGCAATATTTAAATGAGCAAAACTGCTAAAGAGTGAGAATTGCATCCCATTTCTATGCAAAACAGATTTTTATTTTCATTTTTTTGGAGAAGAATGAAGGAAACAATCTGTAATCACTCTTTATTGCTAGAGAAGGTCCTGAAAGCACTCTGAGCTATGTTCAGGTTGAACTTTTAATCAGACAGGTCGAGCAAATTATAGAAATGAGGTTGCTGTTCTTTCCATGGAGATGTACTAGATTAGGAAACGTTCTACTTTTCCGAACTTACTTTGTTTCTTGACAAGCTAAGGTCAGGCCCATCATTGCCTGCCTATGACTAGAACTCTTCTGCGTGATGTCAGGCAGATTCTCTGGATAAAACCTTTGGCTCTGGGTAGTCAGTAGGATCGCATGAGTCTACTGAAACACTCTTTGGCCTGAAGACTGCTTAAAGAAGGCACTCACATACCCATGATGGTCAAGAGGATCACCTCAACCACTGCAAATGTATTGACGTATTTTTGTGGTGACAATTTAGCGGTTGGGTTATGGCAGTTGTTGTCAAGAGAACAGAGCAAGGAGGAAAAACAGGCTTCACATTTGTATTTCAGCTTGTTTAAAAGGAGATAGTTCTGGCTCTTGCAATTACCACATGCCAGCATGTTGCTTTGTGCTATACTAATACTGCTCTGGCATCCTTTTTATTGTCAAGAATTCCTCCCTGGGGTGTATTTGGACCATATTATTTTCATCTAAGTTAAAAATCTGAGGTTTGACTAATCTGTTATTTATCTTTCTTATGAGACTTTGGACTCAGTTGTTGCATTAAAGTAGGTTATGAATGAAAAATTCATCTAAACCTTTAGATTCCCGAGCCCATCATCCACACACACTTTTTGAACTTGCACAAACCCAGACTCTCGCACAACAAAGCCTTCAAAATTCTTGGCAGTGGCACCATCCGGCATTTCCAGAAGAAGCCACTTCATCTGCAGTTTTGATATGGGCTCTCAGCCTCTTCAAGAAACAGCTTCATGCAGTTGCTGTTTCTCTCTTTTCAGGCTGCTCACCAAGGGGAACAAGAAGCTGCAGCACCAGGCGTAGTTACTTGGGCACCTTGAATCGTGGTAAAATTCACTGCTGTGAAGGGACCCACACCCCAGTGCACCCAGAAGGGGCCTAGGGACAACATTCATGCACACACATTTCACTGCTGCATTTCATATCACAAAAACAAGAGGTGACATGCCTGAAATTGAACATGAGGGCAAAACCTACACCTTTCAGTCTCTGTCCTATAACTGCAAAAGCTCACCCATTTTTATTTTATTTTTATTTGAAATGAAGGCAATGGAAGATTCAACTTTTTTCTTCCTCTCAGTTTTGCCACTTGCTCTCAAGAAGTGGAACTGCAGTGTACACAGCAGGAGATGACATTGTTTGAAAAATAAAAAGGTAGAGCACAAGGCTTTGTTTTAAACTTTCCCAAGACATGAGGCGTATGAATAGGTAAACCATCATTTATTAATGAGTGTACCCTATTAGGTTCTTCAATGTTTGCTTGTTTTTGTTCTGCAGCAGTGGACAGTTTGCAGCAGGAAACCCACTGAGCAGAAGGGTCTCCATGCAGTCACTCCGGCAGTGAGGAGGAAAGTTCCTGTATGGGCTCTTTGGATACTGGTCTGTGAGTGGAAGAGACCTGTGAGACCCTTACCAGAGCAGAGGTTTCCAAGTAAAATGGTGTCTGCTGTGTGCTAAGCATTCCTTGTAAGTGATTCTGCAGGCAGCAGGGCTGGGTGCAAGAATCAAATGCTCCTTGAGCTGTAGTGTCCTGACAGACCCTTGCCATGCTTAAATATTGATTTATTGAACACCTTTAATCATTTGAAGGAATTAACAGAGCATCATCCTCTGTGAAGGCCAGAGGTTTGGTAAGCCAGGAGATTGCCTGTTCACCATGGCTCTCCTTGAAGTAGGGAGAAACAGCAAGAAATGTTTTCCCCATTTCTTCTTTCTCCTTTCTTTCCTTCCCTGGGAGCTGGGATTACTTGAAGCTTTTCGGGTAAAGCACAGATGTGGTGGTGCAGCCTTAGCACCACCTTGTCCTGTCCTTTTGCAGGGACAACCATGGTGCCAACGTTCCTTCTCCTCTGGATTTATGTGCTCTGGGACACACTGCTCTTGGCTGCCTGCTGCTGACTCACATATCCAGCCTACACCTTGCTGCAGTACCCAGCCCAGTGCCTCGGGAGCAGCAAGGGACGGGAGGACCTGCAGAAGAGAAACTTAAGACAACCCTTCCCTGAATTCAGAAAATCCTACTTAGTCCTCACCTTCTACTTCCTATCTTCAGTGCCTCTCTCATCCCTTTGCATTCAGGTGGGAAAAAAAGGGATGGAGAGAGCAAGTAATATAGGGATGGGGAGAGCAAGTAATATAGCCAGTATTATTGGTGCAGTGTGGAAACATAGCTGTGTATAGGACCACTCTTCACTGCAAAGGAGAAATGGTTGAACTCTTGTAGATTCTGGCATTTCCCTCTGCTTTGCATTAAAACCAGCACAGATTGTAGCAAGAAAGCCCCATTTATAGCATCATTTATTTCTGTTCTTGTGCCTATTCTTCCTCCTCATATATATCTTGTTCTGTCTGCCATATACTAGTACATTCAAATTCACAGAGTCCTAAAAAAATAGTATTTTCCATCAGGATCTGTTGTAATCTGCCTTAAAATCTATCAAACATTCACTACTGTAGTTTGTGTTTGTAAGACAGATTTTGTTTCAGAAGTGAAATAGTAGCTAAAGAAGCAACATGCAGTCCAACTGACAAAAGCTAATGAAGAGATGAAAATAAACTATGCACCAAGAGGTAAATGAGGCCTTGCAGAAAATATATTGGCCAAGGAAGCAAAAAATTGTCTTTTGCTTCTGTTTCTCCTATATCCTAAAAAAGATAGCAATGCCTAATGCCTCTTTTTTAAAGAAACTCTTTGCTCCAGATGCTTTAAGTATTTCTTATTTTGGTCTCCTAAAGATCTATCGGTACAAGTACACGACAGGACTGGCATTTTACTTGCAATACATTGTTTCTGAAGCCAAGAGTAGTAAAGAGCCCAGTCTACACCAGTAGTTTTCCATAATGACAAGTTTACAACTAAGGTTAAAGGATTATGCAATTTACAATGGCATGTCTGCCTCTTCTGAAAGGAAGACAATAGAGAGAAATGTCTTCAGCAAGCCTGCATACAGCACGTAGTTTAAAGGTGGGCACTTCAGGTTAGTACAACCTAGATGGAAAATGCTTTGGCACTGAAAGAGGTGGAGTTTTGATTTTATCTCTTTGGCAAAAAGGAGTAATTCCACAGATTCATATCAGTGACCTGGCAGTATTCTGAAAGAAGACTTAACTCAGATCAGAATGTGACCTGTTCTTTACAGCTATGGTTTTGGAAATGTTCCACAAATCTGTCCAATAGCCTCTGACCCAGTAGTGGCACTCCTTAAAAAAAAGGACTCCTAAATTACAGATTTTTTTTTAGATCCTGTTCGGTCTTTGGTTCTCTGACTCCTGAAAATGGAAAATTTTCACCAAAATATTGTATTTTTGGCCTTTTAATCTCTTCTTCTAATCATGGCAGAAACTTATGCTAGAGAAAGACTGCAGACACCAGAAAACAACTTGCTACTTTCTGGAGCTTCACTTGGAGATTATTCTGAATTTTGGATCAGTCTACATTAAACCCAGACTTGAGCAGCCAACTTTAGTTGTTAGCTGGGGAATTCATTATGTTTTTCACAGCCTGAGGCATCCACAAGATGCCAAGAGTCTGCCGTGAACCACTGTAACATGGAGCAGCATGTATTATGCAAAGACACTGCATTGCCTTTGTACAAGTCTTTTCTTCCAGGGATCTTTGAGGCTTGTTTCTTTTTCATAGTCTCACATTCAGTGTTAAAGATAAGCATAATCTAATGTCCCTTTTAAGGGAAAGGTATCCTCAGCAGTCTCTTAATCAGAATGGGGAGACAAGTATATAACAATCCCGTTAATCCTGTCTCAAGACTAGGGAAAGATTTGGTAGGTATTAGGAAAAATCCTAATAAGATTTTTTGAGGAAAATCAGAGTTTCACTGACTTGCTGTCTGTGTCAGTCTAACAGTATTATTTTATACTTTAATATTATTAAGTCCAAATTATAAAACTGTTTTACATTACACTGCACCCTACATATAAGCCTTGCTTATGAAGCTGTCATTAAACTGGTAACTCTGGTGTACACCTAATTAGGAAATCATCTTTTTGTCTTGCACCTCTAATGTACCTCAAACATCTTGTCTGATTAAGTACCTATTCAGAAGAACCTGAGAGTCAGCAGTTCCTGAAATGACATTTAACGATGATTTACAAAGCAATCTAAATGATTGACATTGTCTTTTGCTAAATTCAGCAAAAAATGAATCTTAATTATCTAGAGTCTAGACTGCTATGAAGATCGCTGTCAAGATGTCTTACGTTTTAAGCTGCTGCATATATTCCAGTTTTGGAATCTGGAAAGTAGAGTGCATAATGTTTCAACGCTAAAAAGTCACATGACTATGATGGTATCTGGGAAAAAGCCTTCCACTCTAATCCTGAAAAGTTCAGTAGAGCTCCTTCTTTTAGCTACGTCTTAATTTAGTACTTAAGCAGGCCTTTCACCTACCTCCAGATTGTTCTAGCTGATGTACCCTGTACTGGGGTTTAGCAAGGTGTGGAGCAAGCCTGCAAGTATTCTCAACCTCCCGGTAAATTCAGACCTCCTCACAGAGGTCTGAGGAAGTACTCGTCTATGGTTAGGGCAGCTTTTCCCAGGGTTGGCAGGAATGAAGTGAGAGGGGGCCCTTCACGAGGCCGGGACTGGTTTATATCACGCAGGTAACATAGCAGAGCCGACCACGGTAGTTGCATGCTGTAGGCATTAGTTCAGCATAAATTAAAATAAAATCACATAAACAGAGCCTTCTGAAGAAATGCAGAAGAAAATGACATGGCAGATTATTAATTTAAACAAATAAGTCTTTTTCTCCTGAATAAAAGCTTGTGCAGAACTAGAGTCTTACAGACTTTTCCTGGGAGGTTTGAATTAATTTACTGAAGGTGGAGAAAATACGTAAGTTTAGGCAAGTTTATGCTGCTAGACACTCTTCAGTGTGTAATATTTTGAAATTCTTGCGAGAAAGGTGAAGGAGTATTAAACATTATTTGTATAGTATAACTGTTCATAATGTTGTTACTCAATGTGATCTTTTACTCCGTGAATTCTTTCTCATGTGAAAGATTTTCTCCTTTTTTTTGTTCTTTCTTGACTTTTTTATTTTTGATCTATTTATTTTATTTATTTGGGGGGAATGCAGGTTTTTTTTTTTTTTATTTTATGGACACTCACAAAAGGCATGAAGAGTGCTGTAGTCTCCATCAGATCTATCTAGGCAACTTGATTTTCTGCACATTTTAGACTGCTCCTATCATGTAAAAATGCAATTGTTCTTTAAAGGCTGATTAAATACTTTGAGATGAGATTTGGCAGGAAACAAAGTGTTCATTGATGCTAGTGCACAAGGAAGCATACGGTAATGTTTTATAGATGTTTCAGGATTCTTCTATCCTGTGTGCACTTACTTACATATGGTTACAACAGAAGTTAATATCATATGTGGTGTGTAATTACGGCATGGTTACCTGAGCCCTGGAGGTGTCTGTTTTAAACAAGATTCTCATTAGATCTTTCAGCTACCAAACTACTTATTGCTAAGCCCTAATTCAGTTACACTGAACATACAGAGATTGATGTTATTGTGAGAGTCCTATTAAGCACTTGCTTAGAACACTGGAGCCATTTTAAAGAAGGGACTTTTAAAGTTGCATTTTGGATTCTCATCTGATCTTTTTAATATTTTTTTGACCGATTACACACAAAGAAAGATATAGGAGTGTGACAGCATTTGCAATTTATTTCTTCTGAAGCATGTAGGTGACAATTTCGAGCTCTTAATGTTTACTTTGAACAACAACAATGAACACTATGTCTGTCTGTCTCCGAATTACTAGTGGTAATTACAAGGGGATTTACTTGCAAAACAAATCCAAAGCTAAACCCCATTAGAAAAAAAAAAATTAGTTGAGTAGATCAATAAGCAAACATTCTGCAGATGTAGCTACAAATCTATCCCCTGTAACTTGAAAGTCACTACTCCTTTCATAAATACGTTTTTTTCCTTGCAGGACTTTGTTTTATCTTGTTTTGTTTTAATGTGAACTACTTAGTATTGGAATTGTTCACGATCTTGCTGTTTTAGGAAGGATGAGGATAACTTGAATTACCTCTGTTGTTGCAATGCCACAGCTACAAAAATTAACTGAATATTTAGCAATTAGAAAAAAAAAATCATTAATTGCAACTCAGTGACAATTTTTAAATCTAGCTTGCCTGCAAGATCTGCATTCATTTTAGTGAGATAAAAAGATTGAAAAAACATTCTCTCTTTATTTGCTGAATTTCTTAATTGCCTATTTTTTTTCTAAAGGTGAAACTATATATATATTTAGAAAAGCATTTTGTAATCTTTTGTGCTTTCATACTAAATAAATGTGGTAATGTAAATATGTGATGTAATGTATTTTTCATTTTTGGTATAAAAAAAAGGCTTGACATCTTGCTTATTATTGGCTGCAAAATAATAGAACTTTGGCTGGAAACTGACAGTCTGGAGAATAAATGTGTATTTTATACTGCTTCCAAAATACTGTCTAACTGAACTTTGTTATACTGGTATCAAACTAAGTTTGCAGCCTTCTATTGGTTTATAGACAATTTGGATTATCAATGGTAAATTGTGGCGAGTAGATCTGTAAATGAGCTCCATGAGTACTTCTTTCAATAGCTTTTTTAGGGCGGTTGTGCCATACCCACCATACCTGTTATTCAGCATTGCTGTAAGAGCTTCTGTTTAATACTCTAAGCTGCCGATCTCATTGCCCAGCTGCAAAATTTTGCAATGGGAATCAGTCTTGTAATTAGTATGAGTTCAATACCCAAGTAGCATAAAAATCACACTATTGCAGAAACAATATAGAATTTTTTTACTCTGCTGTTTTTGTGAAAAAAAATCCACTATGAGTGTAATTTTTGCTTTACTCTGCCTTCAGTGTCCTGCAATTTCGACATCTACAAAGCCTGAAAATAGAGCATAGTTTTATTGCAGATAGAAAGCCAGAGAAACCTATTGGTAGTGTCCATATCAGAAGAGGTTGTGAATAAAAAAGTGGCTTCAAGGTTTTTGAAAAGTAGGTTAGTTTGTTTTGCAGATGAGCAGACCCAGCCAAAATTTGTATGATGTGTTTGTCTGTGTTTACAAGAAGCTCTATACCCAGGTAAATAATTTTTAATTTGCTGTAGTATTCAGGAGACCTTACCCCTAACTGTGAACATCCTAGGTTCCAGGGAAATTCAGATATTACAGTATTTAAATTAGATGATTTGTGAACTTTCAATTCTGTGTAAGCCACTGCGATGACAAATCCTGATTATGACAATAGCAAGCAGCAAGCAACATATCTCATAGCCCCTTTCATCCCAACACAGGTTACAAATGGTGGTTTCTGTTCGGAGTCCTTGACCTCCTTTACTGCTACCAAAATCACACAACCCTCTCTGCTTGCACAGCCCAAGTGTGGGGCCACTTTTGCATATATTCTTCCATACAGTTGGTATTTTCCTGATGATCGCGTACTTTCTCCTCCTGCCTTGCTCCATATTAAGAGAGCCTGAGTCTTGCAAGGGGCTACCCTCTGCAGACTGCCCTAGGCAAAGATAGGGTTAAAGGAAGAGAGATGTGTCTGCAGGAGACAGGTTTTTGACCCTGGATGGGCTTGCAGGAGATTTGAGATCTATTCCTGGCTGTTTCTCTGCCCCTGCACCCTATGTACAGCCTTATCTCCACACAGACTGTCACATGCAAAGCCGAGCACGGTCTCTGTGAGGGGAATGATGCTGAGAGCTGCAGGAGGGGCTGAAAGCCCTCATGGGTTTCCACAAATGGCCGTTTCCCATGGGTTATAACTCAGCCAGCTTTCAGAGAGGATATTTTTAAGGCAAAGCACTTTTTCCTGCCAGTAATTTGTATTCCCGATTTCAGATCCTTACTCTAATCTGCTGATGTATCAGAGTTTCTAAACTAAGCCACATACACACTAAGAAAAGAAAAAGAGTGCAAATGTTTCTGCTGCCCTGATATAGAATTGCTACTACCATTCCAGCTACATATCCCCAGGCTTTCTCATGGAGTGGAAATGAACTAAGAGCAACTTCTAGTCCTCAAGTTCGCTGACAGATCAGATCTGTTCTAAAGAGCAAAAGATCCGATGGCTTAGCGCTGAAGAAAGTGTGTCTGATAGACCACCGTTCTCCACAGGCCATCAAAGTTGTCACCAAAGACCATACAAAACAGGCAAAAAAATGTGGGTTCAAATAAAGTTGTTCAACCTCGGTATCAAGGATATGCACGTGAGGGAGGCTTTTCCCTCCCTGCTCTTTTCCCTCAGGGCACATTTTTGTGCAGGTTGACACGGAGGGGGCTCAGAGGACCCCAGGTGAAGGCAGGGGGATGAGTGTGTGCCCCAGAGCAGGGGATGCTGTGGCTGTGCTCCATCCCAGCAGGCTGGCGCTCGGAGTGGCTCTCATTTTCCGTGCTGGAGCTGAAGGGCCTTATAAGGCAAAGCCGCAGAGCAGCCTGGAGAGTTCCTCGGCAGTGAAAAACCTCCAGGGAATGCGCAGCGGACCCCTGGCAAAGATTACAGCATATTTTACAGCAAGCTCATGGAGCAACAAAGCAGATATTGTATCTCTGGATTTCAGGCTCTGCAGGCTGCTCTCAGCACGCAAGTTGAGACTGGGTTCCCTTCTTGGATTCGTTTTGCCACAGTGGAATGAGCTGCACTTCATTCATTAGATGTACATTTTGTAGAGTTGTGCAGGAAGTCACCTCAGGAAAGATACTGTCCACAATGGAAAATTTACCTGGTGGTGTCCAGACAACACACAGTTTCTTAGAGTTGTCCTGGCACTCAGCCTCAGTGGTAAAAATAGGGGACCTTGGGTAATCTCCACGGTAAAGTGACCCAAATTTGGCCATCTCCAGCCCTTTCATCAGACATGAAGTGTGAGGACTTCTGTCTTTTCCCCCTGAGTTGGCAAACAACAAAGAGAAATCCTTGCATCCTCTTTGAGGATCAGCAAGCAAAATGCTGCATATTTAGGTGCAAAATGAGGAGAAAATAAGCCAAACTCTGTTCCTACCTCCAGGCAGGAGCTGTGCTCCTACCCCATCAAAGACTCAGAGCATGAGCAAATAGTGCATGTCCATGAATACCCGAATAGTACTTCAAACAGCATTTGAACAAAAAACCCAGGGTGAACACCATGGCTGGGGAGCTCTGTGCAGAGCTGTTTTGCTCTGTGTCTGAAGCAAGTGTGCCTGGCACATCCCCTGTGCCTTGGAGGCAAGGAAGAAGGTTCATGCACACTGCTGGGAAGGCTGAGCACTGTCCTTCTCCACTGGAGTTAAAAGGATTTAAACAATAAAGACCGAAGAAACTGTCTCTTGCTGCTTTTTCTTATGCTTGCTGGGTACTTCCAGCTGCAATTTTCAGCAGTTTTTAGGCCTCCATTAAATCTGCCTTTCCTGAAGCCCCTAAATAAACTTTGAAGTGTTTGCTCATTTGCAAGGCAGTGAACCATTCCAGAAAGACATGGGTTGTCTCTTTTCCCCATACGACAAAAAAGAAAACCTGTTGTCTCTCTCACAGCTGTGTCTCTGGATACCTATACGTAGACCTTCTTTTTTTCTCACTCAGTTTTACCAATTGTTTTCTCTTTCTAAAATCTAAAATTTACTGTTTCCCCATTATTTCCTCATGTTTTGAAAGAAATTCTTTCCAATTCCTTTTTCTATTTATATCTTGTTATTTGATTACACTATAGAGGTGGTAGTCTAAAAGTTATGTGCATATCTGTGGGTGTGTGTTTCCAAAGTCAATGCAGTTGTTCATCCTCCTTTATCAGTTCTAAGAATAATAGAAATAATTGGATACTTGCAACAAACATTTATTTTTTCAGTCAATATGGGGGCACAAAAGACAAGAGTAGAAGTAGCCTGGACACGTTTGTAGTCCACCCCTCAGTGCTAAGACAAGTTAAACTGTATTGAAGCCCACTCAATTTCAGTGAGATATGTAAAAAAAGCAATTCACTTTCAATTGTGTGGTTTCAATGTGAATTTCATTCTTAAATTTAGCAACATGTTATGTCGTACCATTCATGTTTGGCAAAAGACAGAGTTATTCCACATGGTGTTTGGTAGAGGAGAGTGGGTAACAGCACACTAGGATATCTGTGCACCAGTTCCCAAAATGTGCTATTGATGCCTGCAGCCAGCTAAGCTAGCCAGACTGCAGGGGGAGAAGACAGTAGCTTACTTACTTGTCTGCAGGACGCTACTAAGAGCAACCAGAGGTGCCATTTGTTCTGTTACCATAACAAAAGCTAAACATTGTCTGTAAATATTCATACTTTTCATAAAAAAAAATTTGACCGTTTACCCACTCTTATGTCCTTGGCTTTTTGAAAATGTGTAACTAATTGAACTGGCAGATACACCCATAGAGACAGAGTCTTAAATGAATATTGCAGAAAATCATATTTGAAATTCGTCAGCTGAAGAGTATTCTCATTAAAGACATATGATCTCTAGAAAATGCCTGCTCTCAACTACTGAATAACAGGAGCTGCTGACCAGAAAAAAAAAAAATCCAGACTGGGGTATAATTATTTTAAAAGACTGCTGGTGGGGGCAAGCAAGTAGAAAAACCTATAGAGAAGACCTGTGTAAGCAAAAAACAAGAAAACAGAAGGCACTCAAATCAGAGACAAGTTTGGGGATATCAAATTAGTGCTAAACTAAAGGTAAAGAAAATCAAAGAATTAAACATTGTAGAAAACACAAATATACGCCAGCTGAGGTAGATAAAAGAGAAAGGCCAAACTTGATATTAAGGTTCATTCAGGCCAGTAACTTGATGACAATTTGGTGTGTAACATACATGACTGCTTGCGTCTAGCTAAGGGCATGCAAACTTTTGTTAGTCTCCTGAAGAAATCCTTTTGTGGTGTAAAATAAACTCCAGACTGAAAGGAACTGCTGACACTGGAAACTTCCATATTTCCTCCTCTGTGTTTTATCCACAAACCCCATTTTTTTTTAATCTTTAGCATCATTATCTACAGTAGTAAAGAGAAAAGAAGAACTCTAATGATTTCCAGAACATATAGGAAAAGATGGCTGAATGCCAAAGCAGCTTTTTCATAAAATACTATATGACTGCTGTGGTTTGACTTTGCTTAATCTCTTAGTATTTACAAATAAAGAATGCCAAGGAGGTAAGCTACATAGCTCAGTCTTGAATATATTCACCTACCATGGATATATGACTCACAAAGATCTTTGATAATGCCACCTTTGACTGGTATCAAAACTGTATATTCAGGGCTGATCTAGAAGCTCAAAAGCTGATGTTTCTTTGCAAATACCTTGTGAAGGCAAGAAAAGTAGATTTGAAGTTTTGGCATTTTATATCTCTGCAATTAAGATCCCCAAATGAGGAAAACAGTTTTTACATTGTGCCTGTGTACATAACAAAACCGCTATCTCTTGAAAACTCTGGGTTAGAGACAAGGAGAAAATGTGGCCTCTGAACATAAACTTTTGTGTGAAACTTAACCAGATCTTGGAAAAAATGAGTTTTTTTTGTGAGTAAATCTGCCCTGTTGATAAAGGTCTGAAATCTATGCTTTATTCAGCCTGATTCATACTGGTGCCGTGTATTAGAATGAGTTGAACTCCTACCCCCAGGGCCAGGGATCTCTTGAGGGCATGTTGCTGATGAAGGAAAGTTATGATTTTTATGTCTAGGATTGAATTCTGAAGAGGTAGAGAACAATGTTATTTTATGGAACAAATCTACACTGTCCTGTCAGTGTACTGTTATATTAGGAGCAGAGAGATCTTACTGCAAATGAAATTTTATTGAAAATATCATTACTGAGCTGACTAACTACAGTGATACTAGAGGAAGAAGCTTCATGGAGGGATGAATTGCTAATTGTGTGGTTTATGATTCATTCACTTGATTATGCCAATTGAAACAATTTGCTACAGTATCTTTTGTACACAACTAGGAAATGCAGATGCTCTGAGGGCTTCAGCAGTTGTGCCTTTTTTCTATGTCTTGGTACCATTTAAATCAACCTGCACATAAATAGACTCTGAAGTGTCCTCTCATCACTCACAGACAGACTTTTCCATAGAAGCAGGCAGTGCCATATCAGGTCAGATCTGCTCAGTCTTCATAACCCTGCCCGTGATGATGCGAGACCAAGGGAAATAGGCCTTCATTGGACTGAATGCTGCCCTCCTCCCAGGACTCAGCACATTTCCAGCACTGTGGCAAGCACAACTGACGGGTGAAGCCTGCCCTCCAAAACAACGGTGTGCAGACTTCATGTAGACCTGCATGAGCGAAGTGGTCCATACAGAAACATGCTGCTAAGGAAGATTTCACATGCAAGGCTGCAGAGTGTAAGTCAGAGTGGTCTGGAGCCTCTAGTAAAACCAACACAGTAATTTCTTCCAAAGTAATGTGCATAAAGGATGCAGGAGAAACTGCAGTAGGTTTTGTTTATCCCTTGCCCAAGATTGTCTGGTTTATCTGTGAAATTCTACAGGCCGTTCTTGAGATCAGTGAAATCAGTGGGGCTGATTTAAATCAGGTGAAGAACCTGGAAAGGAAAACATTTTTGACTATGAGTCTATGCATGTTAGTAGCCTTGAACTCCAGCTGGCTGGTAGAAAGTTAAGTTGTGGATTTGTTCTCTTCATTATTCTCCCTCAACACTGATATATCCCTGACTATGCCACTTGTCAGGAAACACTACAGAAAGTTCTAGACATGTGGAGCCTTGCAGATGGCTATTTCCTTCATGACCAGATCTTTCCATGTGTTCTCATTCTTGCCTGATAAAAGCAGAGGTTCTCTTTCAAGTGAGAGACCTCTCAGTAAACAGATAAAATGTAGAGAGATTTCTTCTTCCTCTTTTTTCTTCTCACATCCACAGTTGCACTTTATCTCCCTGGCTAACCCAGTTATAGTGCCTCAGAAGTGTGCCCCGAAGAAAGGGAAGCAGCCAGTCAGACACCGATTTAATTTTCTTTAAGTGGTATACAGAAAATGTTTTGTTTCTGCAAAAAGGCTCTTTTTCCTTTGTGTCACTGGTGACTCAGCCAACCACTGAGCTCTATGAGCTGGTAAAAATGAGACAGTATTCCTGAAAACCCATCAGGGGCTGCAGATACAGCATAAGAGTATCGATTTCATTATCAGTGAGCCTAAACACTGCTCTAATATGCTTATTTTGGGATGGTGGAAAGAGGGAGAAAAAAGGAAAAGCAGGGCAAGGAAGGAGAGGGAAAGACAGAAAGAGAGTTGGGAAGGAGGAGAGAAGGAAAGAAAGGAGAGGAGAGGAGAGGAGAGGAGAGGAGAGGAGAGGAGAGGAGAGGAGAGGAGAGGAGAGGAGAGGAGAGGAGAGGAGAGGAGAGGAGAGGAGAGGAGAGGAAGGGGAAGGGGAACTGAAAATGAAAAGGGAAGGGGAAGGGAAAGTTTAAGAGGGAAAGTTTAAGGGGGAAAGAACGGGGAAAGGGAAAGGATAAACCTCTGCTCCAGCAAGGAAGATGATATGTGAGTTAGCTCAAATCCATCTAACTCAGGTGGGAGTGCGACAGGGCCTTCCCAATGCAGACTCCAGTGCTGGCTAGCCATGCAGTTCAGTATCCAGGGTCTGATTTACACAGAGGCTGTGTTGTTGCCCAAGGCAGCTAATGTAAATCTAGTTTTGGCCTGTTCCGTATGCTGCAGTCATATCTTCCAAATGCATTCAGATAACACTAAAGCAGGGATGGGAATGAAAATTAGCAGTGTGGATTCAGCAGTCCAAGGGCAGGATTCAAATAAACTGTCAGTAAGTTTGATGTGGGTTTTAATGAGCGCAGCATGTTGTCAGCTACAGATCAAAGCCCCAAAGCTTTTTCAAGTCTATGCTGAAACAAAAATGAAGAATCTACATCAAGGATGCTTTGTTAATATGCTTGTATCAACAAATCTATACCAGCGAATAGTCCAGAGCTAATGGTCTTATCATGGGAAAACAGTGCTATGGATGATAGAAGAATTTACACCACTTTCTTCATATGATATAAGACCAGCTGAAGTATGCAAAAGCTTTTGTCGGAAAAGCTATTTTACATAGCAACCTTATCTGTTACCAATTGTGCTTGGCAATGTTTTAATGTAAGACCACCCAGTCATAATTTCTTTAAAGTATATTTTTATTAGATCTTCATTATAGTGTCAATGTTTGCACAAACTAAGCAGTGTATCTATTTAGCACTTCCATTCTTCAAACATTATTTAACAAGAAAGGAGTAAAAAATATATAAAGAAAAGCAAATTGAATGATGACTTCAAAGTCTCTAAAAAAAAAAACTCTTTCAAATTGCTAACTGATGAAGTTAATCTATGAGTACATTAGTATAAATTATATTATGGATGCAGACCTAAAAAGTGTTGAACCTACATGAATTATATTTAAAGTCTAAAATGAAAGCTGATTTTTTAAAGATACAGTGCTTTGGATATAAGCGCATTCATCTGTAAGATTAGGGAATAGTTCTCCCTTCATTTTGTGGTGTCTAGGCTGAGATATCTGAAAGATTCTAATATTCAGGCATGATAGCACATTGTTGCTTGTCACAAGTTATATTTCAGAACCACACAACTTTCATAGAAAAGCCAGTCCCAGAGACACACAGTTTAAATGCGTCAGATGGTTGTCATAGATTATTGCCTTCGAGTTTGCCTAAAGAACTAAATAAGTACTTGCATTGTAAATGAAAATAGCATATTTTAAGTGCAAATTATTCAATTTGCAAGAATATCCCATTTCTTTCCACTTAAAACTCAGTTGCAAAAACAGTTTTGAGATAGAATCTAATCATGTAAAAGGTTACATATTGCTTCTTTTCCAATTTTTAATATTTTTTTTCTCACTTTTCTCACTTTTCTATGTAGCTTTGCATATGACAGCATTCTCAAAGCACAGTGCCTTATAAAGAATTAAGTACTTCACATCCAACAGCTGCAATATTAAAAGCAATATGACTGTTACTTTCCATTCTTATCTTTGACTCTCTGCAGCAGCCTAGATGTAAGAAGCCATTTTACTGGTGCAGGATAGGAATGTGAGATCATCTGAGCAAATTTACAGTCCAAAGAAGGTCACACAAAGAAGGATCTGGGTTGGATCAAAGATTCATCTAGGCCAGTATTGTATCCTGTCTCTGTAAGTGGCCATAGCAGGCACTTAAGGAAGAGTATGTATATCATACATAAACATATATAAAGCTTCTTTCAAGCATTCTAGTTTCCAGCCATTTCAAAGCTCAGGGACCTCATAAGCCAGCTGCACTGAGCTGGGTACACTCACCCTTAGAACTTGGGTTGAAAGCATCCACAACATCCCATGGGAAATGATGCCCCAGTTCTGCTTTGTGCACTCTCTGTTGCTTTCTGCCTGGCTACCCCAGGCTTCATTTGAGGTTACTCAGTTCGTATATTGGAAAAGAAAGTGGACTGTTTGTTCTTTCCATCATCTCCAGGACATTCAGGTTTCATAGGTGCCTGTTATGCTTCCTTCAGTTCATCTCTTTCCAAGCTAATGAATCCTTGCCTGCACAGCCACCCCTTACATTAAAGGATGACTAATGCACACTTATGTTCATCTTTCCTGGCCTTCTCTTAATCTTCTTGAATATTCTTCTAATTCTTAATCACAGGTAAGCTACATACATCCTTTTAAAAAGTGTCTTAGGACCTTTAAATTTCCTTTTCAGCAACTGCTTCAGAGACCTCAGTTTTCAGATCATGCTGTTGTTTAGGATATGCAAGCAAATCTTCTTCAGCTTTTTACAAACCTAAGAGCAGATAGTTAATCCCACTACTGATAGGCATGTGTCAAGCCTGTGAAGGTCAGTACAGTTAGAGGCACAACTAAGTGCAGTCTGGCTGTACAGCACAACTCTTTGGAGCTAAACACCTACACAGAGGAGTTCCGCCTGGCTTAGCACAGTCTTCCCATTTATACCACTTCCTTACACTACACAGGCTTACAAACACAGTGAAATTAGCCTCCTGTGCTCACCCTGATAGTCCCATGATGGTACAGTGTTCCTTATTATGAGACTGAAAATCCATGTTCCTGATCTTTTAAAGATCTTTAAGGAAAACAGGAACTACCATGAGGCCTGCAAACACATGGCTCTGTGCTCATGAAAAGCCACCTCAAGCATGTACAAGGAAAATTTTCCCAACTGTCTCAGACTGACTGTGAAATACTAGAGGTCTCATTTGTCCAGAGACACATTCCTACACCACCACGTCTTGGCTTCCTATCCTTTTTCTTCCAAAATCAAGTGTCATTGACTGCATTGCTGTAAACAGTTCTGACTTTCAGCAACAGATAACATTCCTACGTCTTTACGTGTGTCGAAAGAACAAGCCTTTCTGTAACATCTGTGAAATGTGATTCTGCAGATGACAATGTTCATGTAATAACATGGTGTCTGACCTACAATCCATTCTGGACAATCACATTGTGTCCCTCAGCTCCCTCCTGAATTTTATCGGGAATTCTTTGCATCATTCCTTTACCTTAATGCATATGTTAATGCCAGCCGTGCTGCAGTGCACTGCTGGCATTAAATTATTGCCTAAACATGGATGGAGAATGAATATGTGATGTGTGTGGGGCATAATATTGGGTAAATGGAGAGTGGTGTCATTAATAATATAATTCATTGCTATATATGATTTGGATGCTACTTAAATAGATATTAAATATATAAATGAGGGACAGAACTACTTTTACGTTCTTCTTTTAAAGGAAAATTATGATGCAAGTTCATTTTGGTAAGATTCAATGACAGTTCCTATACAGAACAGAAAACTGCATCTTAGCAGCACAACAATCTGTCATTAAGGCTCAATGTGATGCTACAGTACCTGTAAATGAAGATAAGATGAAGCAGGACCTATCTGACTTCTCTTCAGAGCAGTGGTAGTCCAGCCAGACCCTTGGGTTCTGCTACAAGACATGATTCACAACAGGACAAATGGCCAACCAAATGAAATTTAGAACTTAAAATCATTCTTGGAATTTTCTTGCCATCAGTGGAGGTGCCACAACTTTAAGGAATAAGTATTTATGGAGGAAGAAGCTTGCCTCTGGTCTTAGATGTGGCCTGCAGGAAGGCTGTGACAGAACTCTTAGTGGTTTACATTCTGCGTTTTCTCTGTATCCTCTGAAAATACACTCCTTTAGTCAAGACATTGAAGGTAATTTTATTCATGACCGATCCTAGACTGCAAGCAGGAGCAACATGCAGAGCTGTGGATCAAGGCATGAAAAGCTTTAATGATGTTTGACTATCAGTCTGTGAAAAATCAGATAACATTGCTGTATTATAGTACGTTATAACTCCATACTGAAATGTTCTATTAACCACGGAGTCCAGATGCTGTTTTGGTTTGCTGACTGTATTTAATCTCCCTGTATTGGCCTTGCTGTGCCCTAGGAAATGTTTTGTCTTTGCATATGGTAAAAATTCACAGTAAGTTAATGGTGTAATTTGTGAAGGACTGCTACTATAGTTCCTGCTTTCCTCATGTTCCCTATGAGGATTTATGGGGGACTGTGTCGAAAGCCTTGCTGAAGTCAAGGTAGACAACATCGACAGCTCTCCCATCATCCACCCGGCCCCATCATAGAAGGCTATCAGGTTTGTCAACCACGACTTCTCCTTGACGAATCCATGCTGACTACTCCTGATCACCTTCTTTTCCTTGACATGCCTAGAGATGATCTGTAGGATGAGCTACTCCATCACCTTTCCAGGGACAGAGGTAAGGCTGACCAGCCTGTAGTTTCCCAGCTCCTCCCTCTTGCCTTTTTTGATCTGTAAAACTCCTTGCCAAATGATATTTTCATCCTTGTTAGCATGTTACTACAAACTTGATCTCATGTTACATCAAGGGGACATCAGACAAGAAGGTGGGAGAAAGAGCCACTGGATTTTACTGAATAGAAATAAACACAGACACGCAAACCCTCTTAAACCCTCTTAAACCCTCTTAAACCCAGGTTTTTTAACACAGGTAGAATTTTGAACAGAAGTGTCATACATGCTTGCCCTATGCATATTGTTTCCTAGGTATCCACTTAAAGCAACTGCTGGAAACATGATACTGGAGTTGCTCTACCTTTGGTATGATTCAGCATGAGCGACTGCCTTTGATAAGTGCAGGCAGTGGCAGGGAGCAAAGACCTACTTTTCTGTGTGCTTGCAGCTTCTGGAAGTGAGCCGAAGGTTGGAGAGGGAGAAATCTGCTCAGCTTCCACAGCTACTTTAATTCATCTTGGTGATGTAAAAACATCAGCTTTTCCCCCCTCTCTTTTCGCCCCACAAACTTTCCTGTTTTTTAAACTGCTGTAACTCCTCCTACCACTTTTGCCAGACTCCACCTGGGAGCTTTCTGAAAATACGCAGCACTACACAGGAAAATACACTGATGTACATGGTAAATATCACCCCTATGTTAACCACACCAGCATCTGAATATTTGCACCAGCATCCGAATCTATACATTTAACCTGGATAATAGAGCTCCACCTCCTGCAAGGAATATTTGAGAAAAAAAAAATAAATGAGGAAAATTCACTACAAAGAGTTATGGTCAAATTCTTGTAAATAAACTTCCCTTGCTTCTCAAAGCACAGACTTCATAAAATGTCTAGAGGACCAGAAAATTTAGAAATATTCCAATGTAAGCTTTCCTCAGTACAGCAGTTTTCTGAAACACTATCACCTGTATGTGGGGAGTTAAAATCAGCCTAAATTATGACTGCTGCTGTCGCATCCTCCCCCCTTCTTTCCATGTCTGGCAATGTAACCCCTCCTCCTCTCCTTCACAGTTTCTCATGACCAGATAGGTAGCTCAAGGAGTTAATGTGGGTATAAGTTTACAGCACTCCCCACTGTCTTAACTAAGAAATAAATATCTCAACTGTTTCAGCCTCCAACATCCAAGCTGTTTTGAGAAAGGTGGCTGTTGACTATAAATGATATCAACATGTTGTATTAAAGACCACATCAGATCTCCTTGCAATTCTTATTTGTGCTACTGTCTGGAATATTTTAAATTATAAATGAAAATCTGACCTCTGTGGCTTGGGAAAGTCAAAACTAAGCCAAAACAAAAAAAGTTAAAAAAGCCTAAAAAACTTTAAGTTTATAAGGAACCATTTGATTCGTTAATAGATCAGGAAATTGGAGAAACCAAAATCTGATCAAATCTTTCAAAAGAAAATGAATAAGCAAAGAAGAAAAGGAAAAGGAAAAAGAAAGATAAAAAGAAATAGAAAAGAAAAATGAAATCCAATCATGAAAGAGAAGGAGAAAACACAGAAAAGAACAGGGCAAGGACAAAGACAAATCTATTGTCTGGAAAATTATGTGACAAAAAATGTAGGAAAAAAATCATGTACAAATGCTAGCAATAGTAAATGGGAATGAGCTTGTTTTGTGATCATTTCACTTAAGTACTTTAAACATATAGATATATGTTTAGCTTCCTATCAAGGACTTGCATAAAATTAAGCACACGCTTGAAGTCCTTGATGCTTAATCTTAGACACTTCATGGTATCCAGGAGGAACATATTCTACACATGCACAGCTCCTCACTGAATAGGCCACTGATATTGGACCTCCTGATGCTGACAGCCCACGTGCCATAGGCCTGCCTCTGGTAGAGGCAAAGACTATGTGTGGTTTGGAAGTTTTCCAGTGATTTTTCTCAGTTACATGAACTAGAATCTTTAAATGCATGCAGTCAGCACTGTGTGGAGCAATTCTGCTGAAAAATGCAATATCCTTTCCCTTGATTCAAGCTAGGGATTAATTAAAAACACATATGCATGAACTGTCCTGCCAGGACTCAAGCTGATCTAACTAGGCTGGCACTAAATTTGACCACTTCCCTAAATATCAATCTGAATTAGCATAGTGTGGTGGGAGGAATAAGATTACTTCTTTCTTTAGTCAGAATGTCTCAAGATCAGGGAAAAACCTCTGGCCTTTGAACAAAGGCAAAGTTTATGAGATCACATGAGCACATGAGGATAATAAAGCTGGGAATAGGGGCTTCTCTGCAGAACTGGCTACTGTAAATGTCAGTTCTGTATGCCAAGAAAGCAGCCAACCATACAAAGCTCAAGTAACTATGTGATATCAAGGAAAGATAAACTATCTGGCATAAATCCTGCATATTTACTCTAAAACCATTTCTTAAAAGTTGTTGCAAGGTAGATCTTATCTTTACTATTAACTGAACAAAGGCTGCGGACTAAAATCTTCTGCATGACAGGAAAGGACAAAGCTTAAATTCACTGGCAAAATTGCTACTTAATTGCTTCTCAACCTTTAGAAATGGATGATCTTATAGCTCGCCTTCAAATCAGTAATTTTTCTTTTTCTTTCTCTGAAGAGGAGAAACCATTATGTGGCTAGAAAGAAAGAATATTACTTTCTCGTTCTGCTTTGAAAGATGTTCAGCTACTCCAGAAATAACTAACAGATTTTTGTTCCCTGGTGTAAGTGTAGAAGTCACATAATCATGTCTTTTCTTCATTAGACATAGAAGTCATTTTAACCTTGTAGGAAAGGTCTGTAGAAAGTAAGTGTAATGCATAATAATATTTCTATGTCCTATTAAAAAAAAAAAGAAGACACTCATAGAGACATTTCCCAAATGTAGTTCCTGCAGTGTTTTCAATTACATATTTTATTTGTTTCATAGAACATCTCCTGGAAAACTGTTAACATGAAGAAGGAAGAATGGTTTTCCAGTGCAGAGTAAGGACATATGAATTCTGTTTCTGGCTCTTCTGTAATTTTGGGGCTGAAACATAGCTATTTGCCCAAGAATGGTGTTTCTTTAGTTTGACACACTAACTAGCAACACTTTTCCTCTCCTACCTTCTCTGCTTGTTTAAGAAGCAAGCTGTTTAGAGCAAGCCATTTCTTATTGTACCTTACATAGATCTTCCCACAATGTATACTTGGTTTTAATTGCTACTAGATTAATTCAGGGAATAATATCATCAGTAAGAATGGAGGAATCATAAGGTGGAAGAAACCAGTGGCATAGACAACAGGTGGAAAAGTTAAAAAGAGAAATGGGAATTTCAGCCTTATGGTTTTTGTGGGTGGAAGTAAAAGTAGAGTTTCTAGTAGACCTGTAGGGTTTCTAAAGTAGCAAAAGTAGCACACATTAGTTGATCTCCCACTGTCTCCATCTACTCTAGGCTTAGGAAATCACTATCATTTCCGCAGAGAATAATGCTAGTTATAAAATTTTCCTAGAAATCACTCAAGGGTAACATTCATTTTGTTACTTCATTTTGAGGGCAAATTGAGAGCATTTTTTCTTTTATCACTACCCCTTCCTTCCCCCTGCCCATGCACATGATTACTGCTGTGAAGATTCAGATAGGAAAAAAAATGAGATACCGTATCTTTAAAGGCTACAGCCAGTCTAGAAAAATCTTTGTTCTCAAAATGGAAGATGTTTTTCTGAGTTAAATCATGCCAGGCCCTTTCTGTCATTTCCGTCTGCTTTTTTCAAGCTGGTCTATTCAATCTGCATTGGTCACATGTCTGTTAGAGTGTAGACTTGTAGCAGGCTCTAGTACCTCTCTCATATTCTGCCTTCTTACTCGGCAGGGTGTAGGTTCTCGGATAACTAAGTAAGTCCTCACAGGAGCCTGCCACCCTCCAGCACAATAGTAGAAAAGCAGGAGATGATCAAGATGGCTGGAAAACCCTTCAGTCTTCACCATGAAGTGCTTTTCCAGTTCTTTTCCATCCTAGACCTTAAAGCCCTTCTCTGCGTCTTGAATAAGAAGATTTCTTCTTCTATATGAAATCTCTATAAGTTGGACAGATGAAAATAAACAGGGTGCAGATTATACTTGATACGGAAAGGGGCACTAAAAGAACGGGACAAAAGGTGAAGATTCACAAGAAACAGCACAACTTCTGCTTTCAGATATTAAGTGCCAGAAAGCATTCTATCCTTTCCCCTCTCTCCTACCCTGACTTTACCAACTTTTCTCCTCCTGTCTTCCCAGACCGCTTGGATTCTGGATAGGAAGCTTTTGCCTTTCTCTGGGAGCTGTCACAGGCAGAGGAGGAGTATAAGATCCTAACACTCTTCAGGATATTAGGATATATATATATATTTTTCCCATTCTGAGGCATGGAGCACAGCCTGTGCGGATCTTCTACCGAGAAAACACCTACTTCTGTGGAGACACTGGCAAAGCAGCCCTGTCTGCCTACAGCATGTGGCAATGCAGGTCGTTTCTGCAGACCTTGTAGAAGGATTTGAGCAGCGATTGAAGGCACATCCTCTGGGGGACAGGTTTCCTGCCACAACTTCTGGAAATGGCTACCCAAATCAGTGCCTTGAGATGGCTTCCTCCAGGTTTGGGCAGAAAAGTCCCTGTTCTGGCTGCAGTTCCTTGGCCTGCGTCCTCTGCCCATCCATCCTGGAAGCACATCTCCTATGAGACTCATGGCAACAGCATCTGCTCCTCCCAGGGAGCCACTTTGACCTCTGCTCCTCAAGGGAATATAGCATGAACTTAGACCAAGAAAAGCAGACTGTGGTTACTGGAGACTGCAGAGAGAGCTTGAAATCTGGGTTTATTCATGGAAATCTTACTCTCCCTATGCTCTTCCTGTTGCGCTATGAATAGATCGTGAGTCCTTGAGGATGGAGATTACTTCTTGTAAGGAGTAACAGGAGTCATAAGATGCCATTTTGCTTTTTATACTCTCACCAAAGTTGTTTGTAAAAGCAGGGATACTCTTTCTACTCTTTCTGCTCTTTCTATATCTCTCTGCGTTTACCCCTTGAAGTGCAAATGGGTGAGGTATTAGACAGCTTCTGACGGTGATCAGAGGGACAAGTCGTCTCTCTGGTTCAGCCAGGGCCCCTTGTTGTCCCTGCTTCTGCTGCACATAAGCCTACGTGGGTGCAAATTCTGCAAGTCTACCACTGAGAACAGCAACTGATGGCCAATGAAGTACTTATTTCTGAACAGCAGGAGCAGAGCAGAGTAATATTTTCACCTAAAACTTATGCTGCTCTATGTGGTCTCCTGTATGCGAATGTTTAGAATGTATAGAAATACTTTTTTTCCTAGCAGACTCTGCTTCGTTTCTTCTCTCTCTCTTACACTTTTAATCTGTTATGCAATCCTCCTACATCCTCACTAACTGTGGATTTATACAGTGCGGGGAAAATCAGAGACCTTAATGTAATATTTGTTTTAGTCTGTGGATATTACCATAAGACAGTTTTCATGAATAAGTAATGCAACAATAATCTTTCTTACATTGGGCACTGTAAATTCACTATTTCTGGAAAGACAAGAATCTCAGTAAGAAACAAAGAAACAGAAGTGCTCTTATGACTGTGACTATTCTGTATAGTTTTTTTGCTGACATGAGAATTTTTTTTTTCTTACAAGAACACAACGGTAGCTCAGTCCACTAATCATTAAGCAATTTACTTGGCACATCTAACACCACTGAACAGGTAACTGAGTTTTGTGTCATGGATTGAAACCATGAGCCAGTGATGAAATGCTCTGGTGGCTTGTGCATTTACCCAGTCAGCTTTGATGAGGCTTCGTCTCTCCATTGAAGAGAAATGGTCCTGGTGCTGCCTGTAGCACATCAAGATTGAAAGGCTCACAAGCACAATCAAACATGTTTTCCAAATTTGTAAATTTGAAATTTTTATGCTTTCCTCTAAGCTTTTATTTGGTGGCTGAAGTTGTAAGATAAACTGTAGTGCTTCTGATGCACCTCTCAGTTTTATGTCTGTTAAAGCACCACAAGAAAATAAAACAGACCAAACCAGTAAGGCCTCTTTCCTCCTTTACTTGGGATAAGCAACTCAAATGTTCCTTTTTGGAAATACTGTGGAATTAAAGTGTTTTCTCCAGTTTTTAACAAGCACTGGTGGCGACTTTGCTTTCCTAAGTAAGTGCAAAAGCTAACGACAGCACCTCTCTGTGGCCAAATTCCACAGGCTGTGAGGTAATAAGAGAATCAGAGATTTTTTTTTCTCTCTGAGTATGTCAAGCTACACTGCTGTAACCTATAATAACATTACCTCATTTACAAAGGCGCTGGAACATTCTGCTATACTGCATTGATTGCCCACCTTGATAAGGGAGGGACCATGGCTTTGGTGCTACATCCAAATTAAAATCTTTTTATTTATTTATTTTTTTCATCATTTGGCAGAACAGGAATTCTAATTAAACTAGAATAAATGTACTAACTGAAAGGCAAATATCCCTCATATTTCCTGCTTCCTCGAGTCCTGGAATCTGTCACTGAAGCTGGGGATATTTTATTAAGGTTAAACAAAATATTTCGAGCAAAGTCTGCTTTTTATAAACCCTGCCTCTGTCTAACCTTTCACTCTCAATAACATGAAGAAAAATATACAGTGCTGAATGTCTGGCAGCAGCTCCCAGCCACTGTGAGACAGTTACACTGGTGCTAAATCACGCAAACTGTAGATGCTCTTGAATGCTTCCCCTCTGCTTCCACACAGCAGCATTTGAAATCGGACTTTTTTGCTTAAAACTGCCCTTGCAAAAATGCTACACTTCTCCATTATTTATCAGGAGACTCCATTTTGCAAAAGTGCTTTCAGCATTTGTTGATGGCCACTCTTTCTTCCTTTTTATTCTTAATGGGAGCTTTCTGAACCTCTTCCAAAGACTTTGTTGGTTTGCCTGCTGGAAAAAGCCTCCGTCTGTTTTGTCCTCCACTCCATTTTTGCTTTGTTAAATTTAGCTCTGTTTCTTGATTAGGTGCAAGTGACTGAATAAGATTTTCTTGGATACCATGCACTTCTCAGCACATGCTTGTTGCTAGCTAAGACCAGCTACTGGATGCTTATCGCCCCTCTCAGTGGGAAGGAACTTTAGAAAATCAATAAAATGAGGTGAAAACTACCCCACAGGTAATAAATATAATGGAACCCTTCTTTGAGGTCTGATCTGGTGATGGATAACACTCAATTTTTTTAAAGATACTTACAGCCTGTAATTCCTGAAATTGTTTTCAAGAAGTAGTTGGAATATAGGTGAATTTCACTCAAGTTAGAAAATCAGCCTACCAGTTTTGATGTGGACACAGCAAGTCATTTAAATTTGTGCTTGTCTTTAAGCTGCTACTGCAGTGAAGCACTGATAAAAGTTTTCCTTTAGTTTCATGGAGGACAGAAGTTTCTTTTTCTTTTTAATATAGAGCAAAAGTGCCCAAAGCACTGGATTATCTTAAACTCCTATATACATCTAAATAATGAAATAATAAGCATTAATAATTAGAAGGGGTAAAATCTTTCACTCCTTTAATTTAATAATCTGATGACCCATTCTTTCTTGCTCTTCTTTGCCCCATGTGTGCCGTGATGAAACATATAGGTCTTACCACTCAATAAAAGCAACATATCTGTATTTATTACAAAGGCTTCATTAAGATTTATAATGCCATTAGCTATTTATTTCCTAGCTTTTCAGTATCTGGTTTTGATAAAAGTTGTCACTGTCAACTGTGAATTCTGCAGCAAGTGTGTTTGGTTGTTTTTTTGTGTGTGTGCATGTGTATGTTTTGGGGTTTTTTTGCGTGTTTTTCGGTTCAGAGGTGTTCCTTAGAAGTTATATGGACTTCCAATTTATAACCTTAGAAGGGAGTCAGACAGCTCGGCTGTGCAAGCAGGTTTCAGTCCCACCACTTTGCAGACCAGCACCCATCGCACCGCAGGTCGACACCACTGGGCCGCCATGCTAGAACCACCAGTGTCTTGAATGATCCTCCCATGCCACTTAGCTCCTTAGATACATGTTTCTCGCCTATCAAACAGCTCTGTAACATATAATATACTTGTTTTTAAATCAGAAGCATTCAGGTCAGCAGCAGCTACTGATCCTTCCCACTCAGCTTAAAGCACTTAGGACATGGTTTAGCAGGTGTGATGTTGAAGGGCTTACGGTTGGACTCAATGATCTTGAAGGTCTTTTGCAACCATAATGATTCTATGATTCTATAAAGAAAAAATATTTGTATCAGTATTGCAATCAAACACTCCTTTAGTGACTAACAGATAACTCAAGTTTTCTACTCATGCATTTTTAGAGCAATTTCCGTAAATAAAGGCAGCAAAATTAGTATAATGATAAGAATCAGACTATTAATTTGCTTTCTACTGAGCAAAGAAAAATACTCTTCCACAGTTAAACATTCTAAAACAAGAAAAGGTTCTGTAGCTGTGCCTTGGCAATATTAAACCACTAGAAGATAAAGAGATTAAATACATACTAGAAAATAACACTGTGTATCAACAAATGTTGGTAGTGCTTTTGGCAATGCAGTTCTTGCCCTGTGTCAGCAAATACAAGCTCCAGAAATTTTTGCTTCGTAAGTGGTGAAAAGATCCAATTTATTCCAGCTAAGGGATTGGCCCCAAAGCACCAATTGCTCACCTCATATTGCTGTCTGGGAAGTTTCTAAAGGGAGATTTCACTGGTACCATTATGAGAGGAAAAAATTAAATCCTGAACTGAGTTGAGCATGAAGCCATAAGTGTCAAGTCACCTTCCCTGACTGCAGAAGAGGAAAAGCCATCACAAAATTTACTTGCAGGACGTTGTTATGAGCAGTGTATTACGCTGAAGACGTTGTTATGAGCAGTGTATTGTGTTGAAGAGTCCCCAGGCCTCAGTGGGTCCTTCAGCATCCTCTGTGCATACAGACACCTTGTGGAAGCAGATGCTGTAATACCCAGACCTAATTTTGGTCACTTAACTAAGCATCCAGCTCTCACAGCATCCACATCGAATATCCCGTGGCAGCCACAGAAATGACTAATCACTGTGGTGTGGTGACCAGCAAGTCTTGGTAAAAGCAGAGAGATTTAACACAGGAAGTTATTAGTAGGTACTGAGTTGGAGTCCCCTCTGACATTAATGACAACTCAGTCATGCAGGCAACATCCAGCCATTTCAGATCAAAGCGCTGCTGCTGTCTCTGCTCTCTGAGCCCACCATGCAGATGCAAAGTTTCTGCAAATAAAAGCCAGATGTTGAAGGAGCTCCATTTCCTGATTAGCTGTAAACTCCCTTTGGAGGCACACTGCTCTGGACATCATCCCAAGAGGCAAGCACTGAATTAACCTTTCAAGTCAAACACCAACAAAAATAAAAGAGTTGTAGAGCTGGGGTGCTGGCGGTGAGGAGAGGTTCTGCCAGGCAAAGTGGCCCTCTCACCCCAATGGGGTAAACTCAGCCCAGCAGAAGTGGCTGCATCACGTCATCCTCCTTCAAACCAAGCTTGTGCAGCAGGCACAAGCAGTGCTTCTTAAGGTTAGCAACCCTAAACACCAATAGGAGTGTATAATGACATATATTGATTCTGGGTGACAGCAAAACACACACAAAAAAATTAAATTCTGGATACTCTGAGTATGGCTGTTCCGCATTCCACATTGTGTATTGTTGGTGTGTGAATATTGGGTGAGATAGCTCTCAAAAACTATACCCCTGTATCTCTTGAAAAGAAAGCCTGTGGCAAAGTATGTTTAACTCAAATTTAATATTCTTCTTAGCTGGACCAGGCTCCAGATACACCCTGTGCAGGCAGTGGCACTGCCCCAGTTTTGTGGCAGCCAAGGAATTGGCAGAGAGGAATTTCACAGTCAAAACCTTAAACATAAGGATATGATACCAGACAGGTCGCTAGCCAACATTTGCTAGCAGAGCCATAACTTTGGCTTCATGGCTCCGTAATATTTTACACGTGCTAAGACGTGGCCCTTGGATTTCAGAGTTAATTTATTTACTTTTGCTCTCCCTCAGAAGACTGAATAGATGCACTTGTTATCCAAGGAAATCTGTATTTTGCAGCTGGTTCATTACTTGCCTGCTGCTCTCTCTGAAGAGATCCCACAGTCAAGTGTTAATCTGAATTTTTAGGTTTCACTCACTTCCCTGCAAGCTGACTGGGATGTTCCACACAAAAACACATCACCTGGGCTGCAAAGGCGGCGCTGGCAGGGGAGGCAAAACACTGCACCTTCTAGCACCAGAATTAACAGCAAAGAGAATTTCAAATGACCTGCCCAAACCTTCTTATTTTAAACTGCTCATTCCTTCAAGGTTATAGGTGCCGGACATGAAAATAATCTTTGATTAATTACTCTTTCCCCCTTCACCCCTTTTTTAATTTATCCAGCCTATTAAGACTGCAGATATAAAGATCTTTAGTTCTTTAAGAACTAAGTTCTGAAAAAGGTCTGGGCCAAAACCAATTCCCAGCTTGCAAATAATAAATATCATAATATCAGAAATCACA
Organism: Tinamus guttatus; assembly: GCF_059628265.1. NCBI lineage: Eukaryota > Metazoa > Chordata > Aves > Tinamiformes > Tinamidae > Tinamus > Tinamus guttatus. Next base: position 658,696 of record NW_028288944.1, on the reverse strand, counting down.
GGCTGTTGATTTTCATTGTGCTCTTTGGCTGCTAATGAAAGCAGAAATTGCCTACTGTATTTTAAGAAACACGGTCAAGTGCAAACAGTATAAAAACAAAATGTTGTGTCCTTGACCAAAAGACTGCACCCCAAAATACGTTTTTTTAATATCCTCAATTTTTCAGAAGTTTCATTCCAGTACGTCACAACCCTCTCACTGCATGGCACCAAGACTTCACCATGGTACTCTGGCCAGGCACCAGTGACAGTGACATCTCCGAAGGCCCCAGTCAGCCCAGTGGGAATGTGAGACTGGAAGGACTCTTCTCATGACACCAAGGGACAAATACTTCATCCTCTTTCTTGGAAAAAATGCCTACTTTTGTTGGTGGAATAATGTCTGGTCTAGTGAAGTGCTGTGAATGATATGACAAATTGCGCCATCATACAACACCACTCATCACTGCTGAATGGCCACAGGGAATTCTGCCTCTGAATGTCTGAAAATCAATAGCCTCTTTATTTTGTTTTACTTTTTTTTTAAAAAAAGTATTTTACATATAGTTTGTCTCATCTTATTCTTTTTTCTTTTTTTTTTTCTTCTCCTCATCTTTAATCCTTCTCTGCATGTTCTGCTGAAAGAAGATGAGAAAGAAGAATAAGAAGAATCCTATGCCCCAGTGCACATGGGAATTGAACACCCATGCTGCCATGAGCTAGTAATCTGCCTAGCTGTTTCCCAGCAAAGTCAGATACCTACAGCCACTACTAGATATCAGATGGAGATATCCCAAACAGTGGAGGGAGTCAATTCCAGGTCCATTTGTCAGCTTCACTTGTTCTACTCCCTGATGCTTGATCATTCAGAATAAAAAATAATTAAGAATGAAATTTGAGGGGCACATAACCAAATCTGTATGCCACCTCTGATGCAACAACCTCATGTTCCAAGCTCCTTTCCTATGAGCATTTTCCTTCCCAGCCCAGTCTGTCTCCCACACTATTGTATCTCTTGGCCAACCTGAGAAATACTTTGCCATTTGCAGGAATTCCTGCCAATGGACTGACAGAAGGGTTGCCTAAAACCCAGGTAAAATGATTTGGAATAACAGTGCCAGAAAGGAACTTTACTAACACACAGCAGTAGCCTTGAGGGATAGTGATGCATGACAATCATCATCTTCATTGTCTTGATTGCTTCATCACACATTTTTGGTATTTTCCTTTGATGTAATTTCTGAATCACTGGTACAAAGCACACAATAATTGTTCCTGCTGATACACAGACTGAGCTTGCCTACTGCATCATGCAGCTACATCTTTATACTTTGTACCTGAAGTCAATAAGGATGCACGCAACATCCAAAGAGTAACATGGAAACTATAAAAATAACATTTCACCTAAAAACAACAACCAATCAACCAACCAACAGAAAAGCAATTCGTGGCCAAATTATCCATGCTGTTAGTCATGTGAAAGTTCAGAAGACAGAGGGGAAATGAACTTCCCTTAAAAATAATCATTGTACATGTTATTGCTCTCCAACAACATGGCACATCAAGCATGAAGCTTTTGTGCACTTCATGTTTTACAGTCTGCTTCAACGGTTGTGCCTCCCATGTTGATAAAGGAAGTGCAATAACACCTTGATACTGACTAGGTATCAAGGTGTTAAACCTCTTCAGAGCAGGTTCTTAAAGACTGAACTGACTATACAAAAGGACCAGCAGTAAGTAATGTAGGCAATAAACAAAGCAGCTTCCCAGATATAAATGCATTTATTAAAGTTACTGAAAAAATTGAGACATTTTAATGGGAGAATTATCTACTTCATACAAGTATGTTTTTCATTTTTTACATTGACGCGGGAAAGGTTTGATTCCCAGTGCATGAATATTGAGACTTGTGCATGCTCTTACCTTCTCTGCAGCACACACATATGATGATTTAATGGTCTTTGTGTTTAGTTTATTGCCTACTCCCTTGCCCAGGAGGAAGAGAGTAATGATCACAATCACAGACAGTCGCATAGCGTATGTGGAAATCTTTTCAACCCCAAGATTCTGATGTATCCTGTTGTAGTGAGGCTATTGCCATCTCTGACACCAGAGCACTGTCCATAAACTCCTTCCACTTGGTTTTTACAGAGCCCTGCACTGCTCTCCTTGCAAACAGATGCATCAGCCCTTGCTCTCTCTCTTCTCTAACTGAGCCTAAGGAAAAAATTATTTGCCAATGTTCATTTATGAAACAGTAATTGAATTCTTCTTCTAGTAATTAAAGAAATGACAGATCTTGACACATACAACTTTAATGAAAGCAAAATGCTGACCAGACTAGAGCTGTGTGGAGGGACCACAGTTACGTCCTGACGCAAACTAGAGACTCCAGATGAATCCCAGATGCTCGCTGGAATACGCACAAAGATGACTGGGTTTATTGTCACTACATGGTTATCTCAGTGATATGCCAATATAAAATAATGAAACTTACTTTCAAGCTATTTATCAAAAAAAAATCTTTGGAGACTAGAAGGTGTCTTAACTGACAAATGGGAATTTTAACAGGAAATATATTGAAAGGTCTTTGAGTTTAGACACAAAGTTTAGACATACTTGTTAAAAGAAGCCTTTATTTATTTTATTTTTTGTTTTTGTTTACACCCTGTCAGTCTTTCTAGCCAGAGTTTAGTATTCTGTTACAGAAAGAATCTGAAAAATTTCTAAGGAGGAATAAAAACTATTATTTCTGAGGTGCATCATATCTATGCTTTAAAATCCAAATGTTTTTTTTTTTTTTTTTGCTCAGATTTCTGTTGGCATCTTAACACTTATTTTCAGTGACTAGTATGCATGGCATTTGATTCCTTGTTCCTTCTGTGGAATTTACGGTCAAGTTGCGGACTTCAACCCAGTTAAGCCTTTGGGGTATCTAGAGCAAAATCTAATCTACCCATCTGAAGCCTGAAATATTTTCTGACTTTATGATTTCCGTTATTTTGTCTTAACTCAGAAGTTGCTCATTAGTCAAGTAGAAGAATGGAGAACTTCCATTCTGGCAGTATTCTGAGTAATTCTTTTGGATTTTCAAGGAATTTAGCGTGCAAATGTTTATAAATAGTGAGAACTTAATGAGAATGTTGATAAAAAAAGAAAAAGTAGGAAAATACATTAAAACTCTACTTTACCTGTCCTTTCCAAATGGTTGATCTAGGTCATCAGGACCACATTAAAATTAAGAAAGGGAAAAAATAAAAAGACTTATGAATGTACATGCTCACTCCTCCTATAGTATTGACTTCCCAGCATGAGGAAAATAGCAAGGGTTGCCATTGTATTAAAATCTGAAAACAATCATTCAATGTGTTTGCACTTTTTGATTTGTGGACATAAATCCCATAAAAGTCTCATGAAAATTAACCCTTGGAATATATTTGTTGATTTTTATATACACCATCAATCGCATGGTTGATCTGAGGAATACATTTTGCATTTGCTGGTATTTCCTATGAGGATAATCCTATTTTTATCACTGCATTTTTCTTCTTTCATAAAAAGATTATACCACACAGGGCAAGGGTGAGGCACATTTCAGACATCAAGCATCTCAGCAGAATGAAGTGTCCCAATTATTGCAAACCCTTAGGAGTGCCTCACTGACTGAAGTAAACTTAACTTTATGCAGATGATTTGGAAAAGTTTGTGGGTCAATAGTTACTTCTACTGCAAAAAAAAAAAAAAAGAAAAAAAAAAGAAAAAAAAAGATGGTTATGAGATGGCTGAGCCTTGTCTGAAGAAAAAAAAGAACACCGAGCATGGTATTTCACAGGGCTGTGAGAACTGAACTAATTTTGCCCTTTGGCTACCCTGGCAAAGCTGCTGCTTTCTAATCACATCTCCCTGCCCCAGCTTTGCCCAGTTTCAGCAAGGGAGCAATGTGTGCTCTGCCTTGGTTCTCCCATCACTAATGCATGGGATGCTCAGTCCCATTTAATACTCCAGATATGAAGCAAACAAGCAGACTTTGACAGTGCTTCCAGTAGGAAAAAGAGTCAGAATATAATGGATTAGTGGTTTAACACAGAAGATGCTCATATTAGCAACAGAGAGCATTCCCCATAGTAGTCATGGACATTAATAACATTGATGATTACACCAGTTAAAAGCCTTCTGTGGTAAATTGACTTATAATTAGTAGGAGTAGTTTGCTAATTAAAACTTGAATTAACCCCAGAATCAGCTAATTAAATTAGAACAGTAGCCACTTTATAACAGGAAAACAAAAACCTGCAGAGCCCTTTTTTCCCTCCCCATCTCTCCTGGGCTCCTCCCTCTGTCTATCATTACTCATCATTCTCCATGATGTCATTTCATACAAGCTATGTAAAAGCCTTGCCAGTGTCGTGCGGTTGTTTTGCTACAGTGTCTTCTGCTTAGCTGTGCTTTCAAGCCCACCTTCTCAATAGGAGTACAGGGCATGGCATCAGGAGATCTGCTGATGAAGACTGCCTTCCCAGACAAACCACGATAAGATGACAAAAACTGCCTTCTGCTGGCATGGCTGCATTCATATTGCATATTTGTTTGTTTGCTTGTTTCCTCCTTGTTATTGTGAAGTGCTGATATTAACAAAAGGCTGAGCATCTTTTCAACCCTGAGCCAATCTCACACTACCAGTGATCTTTGCACTACTGTCTGGTACTGAGACTTCCTTCTGGGCAGCTCTAGACATGAGACATTCTTTTCTTCCAACCCCTCATGGCGTTTACATGTTTTCTTCTTGCATCATTTCCTTCTAAGAGAAATGTTCAGGGAACATCATGGGGACAATATTTGAAGTCTCACTACAATCCTACAGTAGTACATCATGTAGTATTCCCTACTGCGTGATTATGGCTAATTCATTTCCTTCTTTCTTGGCTTCCTCATCTTTGAATCAAGACATCAATAACAAACACTTCTGTAAAGCATATGAAGATGATGAAGATGGACAGGAGATGGAAATTATCTCTTCTATGCACTTTCTAAAATAATCATGAAATAATAAACAGCTACAGAATCACACAGATTCACAGAATCACAGAATGGTTAAGGTTGGAAGGGACCTCTAGAGATCATCTGGTCCAAATCCCCTGCACATGCAGGGACACCTAGAGCACATGGCACAGTGTCACATCCAGGTGGGTTTTGAAGATCTCCAGAGAAGGAGACTCCACAGCCTCTCTGGGCAGCCAGTTCCAGGGCCTTGTCATCCTTGCGGTAAGTAATTTATTCCTCATATGGAGGTGGAACTTCCTGTCTTTCAACTTGTACCCATTACTCCTTGTCCTATCACTGGCCACCACTGAGAAGAGTTTGGTCCCATCCTCGCTACATTCACTTATACATATTGATCGGATTGCCTCTCAGTCTTCTCCTCTCTAGACTAAACAGGTTCAGCTCGCTTAGTCTTTACTCATAACATAGATGCTCCAGTCCCTTATTCAGCTTTTTTGCTCTATGCTGGACCCTCTCTAGAAGCTCCACGTCCCTCTTGTACTGGGGAGCCCAGAACTGCCCCCAGTACTCCAGGTGTGGCCTCACCAGAGCTGAGCAGAGGGGCAGGATCCCCTCTCTCGACCTGCTGGCAACGCTCCTCCTGATGCTGCCAGGATCCCATTGGCCTTCTTGGCCATGAGGGCACATTACTGCCTCATAGTTAACCTGTTGTCAAACAGGACTCCCAAAACCTTCTCCATGGAGCTGCTTTCCAGCAGGTCAAACTATAATCTGCCCTGGTGCCTGGGGTTATTCCTCCCCAGAGTCAGGACCCTGCACTTGTCCTTGTTGAACCTCATGAGGTTCCTCTCTGCCCAACTTTCTAACCTATCCAGGTTACTCTGAATGTTAGCACAGCCCTCTGGAGTGTCGGGCACTCCCACCAGTTTAGTATCATCTGCAAGCTTGCTCTGAGTGCACTCTGTCCCCTTCTTCAAGTCATTGATCAACAAGTTGAATAGTACTGGGCCCAGTAATGGTCTCTGGGGAGCACCACTCGTCACAGGCCTCCAATTAGACACAACTCCACTTATCATGACCCTCTGAGCTCTGCCATCCAGCTACTTCTCAGTACACCTCATTGTCCATTTATCTAAACCACACTTCTGGATCTGGCCTGCGAGGGTATTATGGGAGACTGTGTTGGAAGCCTTGCTGAAATCAAGGTAGACAACACCCACGGCTCTCCCATCATCCATCCAGTCGGTCACCTCATCATAGAAGGTGATTCCCCTTGGGGAATCCATGCTGACTTCTCCCAATCCCCTTCCTTTCCCTCACATGCCTAGAGATGGTCCATTACGTATCCAGGGATGGACGTGAGGCTGTCCAGCCTGTAGTTTCCCGGCTGCTCCTTCTTGGCCTTTTTGCAGACTGGAGTGATGCTGGTTTCTTCAAGTCCTCAGGCATCTCCCCTGCTCTCCATAACCTCTCGAAGATGATGGAGAGTGGCTGAGCAATAACCCCTGCCAGTTCCCTCGGCACTCTTGGGTGCATCCTATGCGAGCCTATGGTTTATGGGTGTCCAGTTTGCCAGTTGTTTTTGTTTTGTTTGTCCAGTTGTCTTTGTGAAAGATTTTTTTAACATAAAAATCACATGGTTTTACAAATTTTCATGTGCTTTTTACACAAAGCAAGATTCAAGAAGCAGGATTTAAAGATTTGCATAGTTAATTACATAGTTATTGTTAATTTCAATAAATATGATCAATCAGCTTGCCCTGATCAGCTTTAATTCAGAGAATTAAAAGCAGTTACTAATAAAACATTCAAAGGATCTTTTTCTGTTTTCTTTTTGTCAGTAAGAAATTACAACTCTAATCAGTATAAGAATACAGTTGTAATGTATTTCAGACAAATATCAGCAGTGGTAAGCACTAAAATTTTTCAATGATGTGTTCTCCATTTGGTCATCAAAATGTAGACTATTTTCTCTATTTTTTAAAAAAGACTATGTGCTTCTCGGTAACAATGTCCTAAATTTCTGTGATCATTCCACTTAGTGCAGCATACTATGAAAGAGGGAAAGTATGAGAAAATACAACATGCTGTTCTAAAAGTCCTGAATAAAGGAAGATTTTAATCTGAGAAACCGTTTAGATATTATGGAGATGTACTATAGGATCAGGCCAATGCCAGATTGAATACACTTTTCTTTTCCCAAATATATGGGATAAATCTATGTCACTGCTTATCATGCCAAGGAAAGAACAGCAGTTATATTGCAGACATGCTTGGACAGATCCCTGCCTTGAGAGCAAGCACCTATGGTTGGAATCATAGAATCCTTATGGCTGGAAAAGACCTTTAAGATCATCTAGTCCAACCATAAACCATGCCTACTATACCATGACCCTAAGTGCCTCATCTACACATTTCTTGAACACTGCCAAGGATGGTGACCCCACAACTTCCTGGGCAGCCTGTTCCAGTGCTTTACCACTCTTTCCGTGTAGAAATTCTTCCTAATGTCTGACCTGAACCTCCCCTGGCAGAACTTGAGGCACAACTCTTGTCCTATCTGTAGCTATTCTGGGGAAGAGATTGAGCCGCACCTCACTACAGCCCCCTTTCAGGTAGTTGTAGAGAGAGATAAGGTCTCCCCTGAGCATCCTCTTCTCCATACTAAAAAATCCCAGCTCCCTCAGCTGCTCCTCATAAGGTCTCTGCTCCAGCCCCTTCACCAGCTTCATTGCCCTTCTTTGGACCTGCTCTAGCAGCTTAATGTCTTTCTTGTAGTGAAGGGTCCAAAGCTGAACACAGTATTCGAGGTGCAGCCTCATGAGCACTTCCCTGGTCCTGCTGGCAACCATGTTCCTGATACAAGCCACGAGGTCATTGGCCTTCTTGGTCACCTGGGCCCCCTGCTGTCTCATGTTCAGCCGGCTGTCGATCAACACCTCCAGAGTCTTTTATGCCATGCAGCTCTCTAGCCACTCAGCGCCAAGCCTATATGGCTGTGTGGGGCTGTTGTGCCCAAAGTTCAGGACCCAGCACTTGGCCTCGTTGAACCTCATACAGCTGATCTCAGCCGATAGATCCAGCCTGTCCAGATCCCTCTGAAGAGCCTTTCCACCCTCAAGCAATCAACGCTTTCTCCCAGCTTGGTGTCATCTACAGATTTGCTGAGCGTGCAGCGAATGCCTTCAACTCGATGCCCTCATCCAGATCATTGATAAAGATATTAAAGAAGCCTGGTTCAAACACTGGCCCCTGGAGAATACCACTCATGATGGGTCACCTGCTGGATTTAACTCGATTTACCACCACTGTCTGGACCTGGTCATCCACTTGTGAGGCACACCTATTCACTTAACTGTTTTGAATTCTGAGCTAGGATTCCATACAGCATGTTAAATCCAGACGTCTAACCAAACTCGACTTTGTGTAACATGAAATTTGAGATATAATGAGTCAAAAGATACCCTAATGAGGAAATTGGACATGTTCATCCATTAAAACTATGCCCTTCGCCAGCTCAATGCAGTTGGCAGAACTTTCACTTAAATGATGAAGAGGAGCTAAAAGGAAATCTGAATCAAAACAGTGAACTGTTTCAAAGCAAAACTGAATTCCTTGAGTTTAAGCAGCGTTAAAACTGGCAAAAGGTATACAGTTGAGAGGTTTCGATAGGCTTGTTGTTTTGGCTGTCATCCAGTTATAAAAACATGTCCTTGAAGCAGAGCAATTAGTGACGGCACATGTAATTCCACAGAGAGATGATGGGCCTTTGGACAAAACATCAGAGCCAGGGATGGATGGGAGAGAGCTCCTTACTAAATAGCATACAAATAGAGTGATTTTCTTCGCTGTATGGATATTTGCTTTCCTGGTAGAAAGCAAGGGAATCCTAAGCAGACCTCTACCTTTTCCTAAGCAGAACTCTCTACCTTTTGAGCCTTTATTTGCTTCTGAGGGGACATACAGAAGCTGTAAAACAGTTTTAAACTGCCAGGATGATAAAGCTTGTCGAGCCTCATTTGAGGCAGCCATAAATGCCTTGAATGAAAGTAGTCCTTTCACAAACTCTCTGCAGTGAGCTGGCTGAACGGCTGTATTACAACATGTAACATCACTTTAAAAGGCAGCAGAGGAGATAGCAAGAGTTTCCCCTAGTTATGCTGGACTGTAGTAGACCTGGATTGGCGGGAAGAGCTCTGTTAGGACATTCTGGTGATTAGCTGAAGGACAAATAAATCACAGTAAGACAAATTAATTCTGTCCACTGTTTTCCATCCAGGACAACCTGCCAACATACTACTGTTACATCGGGCCATGTTGACAGGTGTCACAGCAAAACCAGTGCTGAATACCAAACTGGAAAATATCATGTAATAAAATATGAAAAATATAAATCAAGCAGCTGTTAAAGACATTTCTAATGACAAATTAAAATTTTTAGCATCAAATCTCATTAGTTCTCCCCAAAACTCTTTGAACACTACTCCTTAGACACTGAACTGGTGCTCAAAGGAAAGCAGTGAAACTTGGGATATAACATACAAAAGGAAGGAGAAAGCAAGGCCAGACCTTTCGAATGGTCGCCATTGTGGCTGACACATGTTGAAGTAGAGATTTGAGTTTTAGAACCTGTGACAATTCCATTTTTTCATAGCTAAGTGAGATTGAGGGAAATATGTGCAATATAGCAATATATGTGGAATATAGAGCTTCTGCTAGGAATAAAAGCAGGAAGAGCAGACAAGACATGCCCTGAAAAAGCCTCTGCTACCTAGAAAGGCACTGAGGTCCTACAGAATGATTATCAATATGATCTTCCTCAAAGAAATGGCTATGATTAATCATGGAATTCCAGAAAGAGAAGTGCATGAAATTGAAGGAAGAAACAAGTAGGTCTAAAATTGTTTAGTTTGGACATTATTTTAGCTTCCTGTGTTTCTGGCAATCATAATGTAGACCTCTTCAGGTTAGAATTTCTTTGACAATCTGCTTTTCATCGTCTCAGACCTCCAGGTAAAGCAAGGTTATTGGCCTCTAATACTGTCATTTTAATTGCTTTCACTAGCACTGCATTAGCTTTAAAAAATCATACTCTTGAGATATGAACAATTTATATATCTGTATATTTTGAAACAGGCGTATGTTAAATTTAAGGCTATATAAAATGTCTGTATTTGAATGATTATGAAGCTGAGCCTATTTTATGACTTCAAATATTTTCCACATGTTATCACATATTTCAGACTTCATACCAGTCTGAAATTAGTCTTGATTTTTAAAGGTGTAGTTCCTTGAAAAATATGAAAAAGAGAGAGAGAAAAAGAAACAGGAGGAACTAAAACCATATATTTTTTTCCATTGCATAGCACTAGAAAGTTTTTATACTGTTCAGGAGCATGCTGAATAGAAAAGCTGAAAATAATTGTTTTATTAACTACTTTGGATCTCGTTATTTTCTTTAATGCAGGAATATCTAACTATAAAATCAACATCTCTGAAGGAACCCAAGTATCTTTTTTGTTACCATTCCTCTTTAATGAAGTCATTATAAGAGGATATCTTTCAAAAGAATTTGAATTAGGTCAAACTAAACACATAAGACTGATAGAACTTGCTTACATCCAAAATCTTATTCTGTACAGAAATTCAGTCTTAGTGATCATGCTGGCTTTTTCTGGCTTTAAAAAGATATAAAGAGCTACATGTTTCTAGCAATTTCTTGTGAGTGAAATTTGGCTTGTTAGATAACCTGTTGTCAGCATAGGACTGGATAGCATTTTCAGGCAGACACATAAAAAATCTAGAATTAATTGAATATTGATTCGAATTATTCAGCTCAGGCAGTTTTAAATAACATTTTTGGCATAGCAGAGATTTTGCATAAGCAAAACACCGAATTGTGTATTCCATAAATGTTTAATATTAGTCATTAAATCCTCCATAGTGTGAAGTGTAGTATAGTACACTCCTTTATTATCACTTGAAAAGCACAGCTCAAAATCTGTGAGCTCATGGACAATTCTTTTTTATACGAGGCATTAAGTGGGCTTCTACTGAAAACAAAACAAAAAAACAGCAGTTTACTCTGTCTTAAGCATTATGGCATTACGCACAGCTCTGGAGGGGAAGGGAACCTTAAGTAGCTTTACTTGTGTTGCTTGTCCTTTCCTGTGGCTGAGAGGAAGGGAAAGAACAAGCCATGGTTTGTTCACATACCAAGATAACTGAACTATCATTAAATTCCAGTGCCATTTGTCAGGTTCTGCTGAGGCACAATGCAAATGTAAATTAATCCTATTTATGCTTTATCACAGAAAATGAAAAAAGCATTATCTCAGTGAGAGAAAAGTAAGAGCCAACTAATAGCTGAGCAAAGATTAATGAGAAAGCTGTGTTTTACCTTTTTTCCTTAAGAGAATTGATAAATACAGTCTTTTTTTTTTTTAAAAAAAGTGTTTTTTTATTATATTTTACATAACAAGTGCAGATTTGTATGGTTTTGCAACTGATGAAAAACTTTTTTTTTCACATGTTTATTTTTAAGGCAACATTCTGGGTGATTAATATCACCTGGATCTCCAATGTGTTATTCTTGAACAGATGCAAGAGTGGTGTTTATTTTTTTTTTCCAATTGATATCGATTTTACAAGTGATGTGTAACTGCCTCCAGATTGAAGTCCTGGGTCCAAATACTTGTCTTAGTAGTGCTCACTGACCACTCTTAATACTTGTGGTGGAAATCTACCTCACCTTGGAACAGCTTGAAGTCCTGGCTCAGGATCTCCAAACCTATTCCCAAAATCTGAAGTATGGAGCATAGTAGTGTTGGCAGCTGATCCATTGGAGATTTAGGATGGAGCCCAGAAAAATCAGTCCTCCACTAGCAGAAGAAATATAGACTTCCTCAACTTTGTTTCCAGAAATTCTCACAGAAATAGAAATTCACTGGCATGTAAGTTTGCCCTAGCTATCTTACCTCCATCACAATTTCCTCTTTTTTTTTTTTTCCCTCTGCAATTTCAGTTGTCATGATGCTCCTTCTGCCTTTAACTGCTTTGAAAGGGTTTTAAGAAATCTTTGCTCTGTGGCTAAGACTTTGAGGAAGATTTACACTGACCGCCATGAAACATTTGTAGTAGATTTCTTTGGATAAAGAGACAAAAGCAAAGATGTATTGTGCCCAAAGTTTAAGCCTGGGACTCCTTTCCTTTCCTTTTCTTTTTTTTTTTCTTTTTTTTTCTTTTCATGCAAAATGACAGAACCTTCCAGATGATTGCTGAAAAGTTGTTCACATCAAGTTCACCTATGAAACATAGTTAGATATTATGTAATTATAGAAGCGGATTTTAAGTTAAAATTTATTACCTTGCTAATTGTAGAGGAGCAATTTCTCCAGCGCTGCGGAGTAATCAATCCCCTTTACAGCAGGTTACGGCCGAATGATGGAGTATTTGGGCAGATTAGGTAAGCTTGTGTTTCCTCACCAAAGCTGGGGCATGTTCAGTTCAGTGGGAAATGCAAGTGTTCAGCAGGCTACGAGCAGCTCACTCAAACAACTCGAGCAGAGCTCTGTTGGAGCCCTTCTCCTGCACACTGTGCCACAGATGGGAATGTACCTGGCCGTTTGCTTGTGCCTGTGCTGCTCAATAGAGGGACATTTTATTAAATTAAGGCCTCATCCATCACACAAAGCTTTAGCAACTGTGGTCTGGTAGAGGATTTTATGCCCTGGCTCTCTTCAGGTGCAAAGTTCTTGGAACATGCCAAGGGTACTACGATGTTAATTCCATCTCTTTTAAGATTGTGGGTTTTCCTGCTTTTTAGTTCCTAGGAGACTGCACTCCTTGTTCCTAGACAGTTATAAAACATACAACCTAAGTTATCTGAGAAGTGAATTTCACTTCAAACTCTCTCAAGATTACATTTTTGTAAAAGTTGTAAATGTTTTTAATGGCTTTCGATATCCACATCCTGTGTCAGAATGTATTTCTGAATTACTTCCCAAATGTACCACATGTGCTCAAATAAACCCTTTAAGCCTGCTATATAGTTCCGAAAATGACTCTAGAAGGCAACTGTGGCCTGCTAAATGGAAATTACAGCTCTTGGCCTTTCCCTGAAAATAGACTCGCTGAGAAACAAGACAGAGCTCTAGTGTTCGTGTCCGCAGGCGCTGCGAGACCCCGCTGCTGCTCTCTATCCCAAGGTTTTGAGGAAGGTGCGTGTGCCAGCACAAAAACACTATTTATTTATTTATTTATTTATTTATGATTTTTAACAGTGATCTGTGCACATGGAGCATTGACTCGGCATTTTAGTTGCAAGGGTGATTCCCGCACTAAACAACTTCAATAACACAGTGACTGGACCCAGAATATTCACCTATTTATAGTATCTTCAAAATGTGGAAATTTTAAGCCTAATATTTTCCCTGGTCTGTGAGTCTGCCTGCAGAAACTCCATGTGGATCCAGCTGTTGAATCATCACTGCAATTAAACATATTGCTGTATGCTAGCGACGCAGATATTTGCAGCAGCCATGGACGGGAGAAAGAAAACATGTCCCTTAAGTGGAACAGAAATTTGTACCCTGTTAGACTTTCTAAATGTTTTTCCCAAAGTACACTAAATCTTGGGGGGAGGGGAAAATCTTCATTATAAATCAATATATACCTCATTAGAACAAACTGAGAGCAGTTTCACTAATAGCTTGCATTTAATTGACATAACTGGGTAAAGGAAATTAACAGTGTAGCAGAACAGTATTGGATTACCCAACATCATTAATCCCTTTTTTTAATAAAGGAGCTTTGGAAAAATTATTAGAGGAAAAAAATACATGCTTGGTTTACTCACTGCGCTTACTCAATATAAAGTGACAGATTCATTGGCTAATATCATTACATTAGACAGGCACAGAACTCCTGGCTGGTTTGACATACAGCAGGATTAGATGAAAAGTCTGATTTCTGACCTTGAGAAGATCAAGGATCATGACAGAGTAACATAAATTTCACAGGCCAACAAGCTATATGATTAACTCCGCTCTACACACTACCCCTATGTTTATCAGTGGGAATAGTCACATTTCATGCTGTTAAGCATAGTTTCAGTTCTATTTTAACTTGTGTGGGAAACAGTAGTTGAAGCTCTATTAATCCCATAACTGGAGGGTCCCCATAACTGATGTTTCACTCATAGGAAGTGTGGGATCAGACTTGAAACTGGTCTCCAGCAGGGAATCCTGCAAATACATTTTTAAACTCTTTTAAAGCTTAGGGTCTGCAAAATTGCTTGTGAACGCACTAGCTGGACATTTTTAAAGAGAAAAAAAAATAAATTTATATGCTTTTGACTATATAGTATATATTAACCAACAAATTATTCATAAAATAAAAAATAATCAATAAATAATTTATTAAATAATACATCAATTGAAAATATTAAAAATATTGTTTGAATAGCATTACTTTAAATACTACTTTTTTTCTAACTCAATTCAGAGAACATATCTGATTTTCACATCTTCTCAGTTATATAGGCCACACAAACCTTGTGATCAGAATGTTTCTATATTTTCTATCTAATCACCTTAACTGAAACTCACCTCATAAAAGTGTGACCCCTCAGCACATGTAGTTCTCTAGTAATGCTATATTTTTTGTCTTGAACTCTTGTCTTGCAATTGTTGGCTAGTTTACATCTTCAAAGACAAGCGTAAAATGAAGACATAGTAGAAATATTTACCTTTAACACTCAAAATCTGCACAACTCCCAAATGCTTAGCAAGGTGAAGATATACAAATTAAATGATAAACTGACAAATGATACATACATTAATGGTGGTGATTAACATAAATGTTGATTAAAGTATAAAAATTAAAATATCATAACATATATACAATGTATTTGGCAAAATTATTGAATGCTGTATTATGGAGGAGATGCACAAAGCATAAACACCACAGGGCTGTATGCTACTCTGTTGCTTTCTCCACTGTCCTTTTCCTATGATTGTTTCTAGTGTGGAAAGGCCTGCCTACTGATAGAAAGGTCTCCCTATTCACGCATGGTGGGAAGTTACCTTTTCCCTTATGTCCCACATGCAAAGTAATATCCATGCTTGCCTTCATTGTCCTTATTTTTATATCTATATCTATATCTATGTCCTTTTATGAATTTTGATTTTGGTTAGCAATTGTTCCTTAAATCATTTATTTCTTTCCATGCATATGATTGAGAAAACAAATGAAAAAATTGTTTTTATTATCTGTTATATGTTACTGTTTTTTTGCTGAAATTATTTTAGGTGGCCTGCTCATGAGAAAAATCCCCAAATAAACATTGTTCTTATTTGGTTGGTGTGCAGATTTCTTTGTGTAATGGATATGAATATCTCATTTAATGGTAATGAAAAAATCAACCCTGTCTTAAAATTTTGAAACTTCTTCACCTCCCAATGTTTTATTTTTAAAAATTTCTTTAAAAATAAAACAGTTGTTTGTAAGGGTACTAGAATATTCTAGAATATGGTAAAAAGCTAATTTAAGATCTTTGTTGTCACACATAAAATCTTAAAATGAAATATTTTCTTTTTATAATAATCAAGGTCATTAGCAATTGCACTTTTCCACAGCATTCATCTTGATTGAAAAGTAATTTATGTTATTCTAAGAGATACTTCAAGAAAGCATGAGAAATGTGGCTGTTACAACATCAGAACAACAACAGCAACAACAAAATCAGAAGCTTAAAAAGAATGTGGTATGTTTCTAGCATTTAACATGAATATAGTTCAACAAGAATGACCTCACTAGCCCAACTATTGAACTTCTGATAGTATTTTTAACTATCACTTTTTGTTCTTGTTTCTGTTTCTTTATGCAAGCTGCATTAAAACATTTTTTTCTATTTTCTTTTTCTTCCATACACGCGAGATTGCCAAGGGCACATACTGTTCTCAACTCTAATATATGAAGACAAACTTTGGAGATTTACAGTTTAGTAAGCATGCTTTCTGTGTTAAAAACACTGCTTACATAAAAGGAAACTGCTCACTTGAAGAGATATAAAATAAATATGCAATAAATCATGACAGTCTTAAACTGTGTGATTTATAGCAGTATCAAATGGATGAGAAATGCCACTATTTTGATTTGGTAAAAATTCTTAATGTTTTCCAATGAAAACAAAATAAAACCCTTCACTGTGTTTGTGGAGCATGATTTGCCTCTTTCACCAACTTTGTTTTCTTGAGTTAATAATAATGACAAGAATGAGTCAAATATGAATGAAACTAAGCAATTTTCCAACAATCTTTTGGTTGAAAGACAGTTAAAATGAGAAGGAAGCTTCAAAAAAATCAGGCCAGCACTCAAAATAAATCACAACTAGGAAAAAAAAAATGAAAACTTTGAAAGCGATAATGTAGGCAAAAGCTGAAACAGAATCCTTTTATTGTCTCAGGCAATTTGTATCGCTAATCATGTAAATATAAGAGGACCTCTAAGGGCATAAAACTCTATTTGTGATGTAGAAAAAGACCATTACATTCCTTCTCTCTTTCTCTCCTCTCCACCATTTGCTGCTTTCAAAATACCAGTAATCATGATTTTGGTCTTATTTTACTGTAAGGCAGATTAAAAGATAGTCATATTTATTCTAAGCAATGACATTTGCAAAGAGTGAAAAAAATGTAATGTTATTTTTTGTCATTTTTGAATAGTCAGTGAATAGCTAACAGTCTATCAACTAAAACTATTAAGCAGGTCAACCAAAAGGTTCTACATCTCCCACACTTTCTTAAATTTCTCTTCCTTGAGTGTGTGGTGTCATTATTTCTCCCATAGACAGTCTTCAATGTCTGAAGACTGTCTAAAATTCTTTTTTTTACCGGCCAGGTCAACACAAAATCATTTACCTATATAGCTATTAAAGACTGATTTCATTTTTATCTATAACTTGGGGAGGAAAAGCCATTGAGCAAGAAAGGACTGATTGAATACCTTTTGTGTAAGACTGGGAGGCAGGAAACTTCACACTTTTATCTTTGATATCGATATTCCTTCCTGAACCAGTAAAGAGCACAATCGTTCTGCCATCCTCTGTGTAGCTAGTCAAAGCATGAGAGGTGCCAATAAAGACTAATCTACATGAGAGTGTAAACACACCCTGTCACAAGAAGAGTCAGCCTTTTTCCTTTTTCTCTTTTTGCCTTTTACTTTTATTACTTTTTTCTTTTCTTTTCTTCTTTTTTTTTTGGGGGGGGGGGTGTTTGTTTTGTTTTAGACAACCATGTATTAGCCTTCAGCACACACATAGGCTCTTAGTGTCACAGACAGCCAAAAGGAAGGAAAGAAAGTATAAGATGCACATTCATTAGGTATCCTGACATGGTCAAGGTGCAACAAAAGCAGCCTTGACCTTCTCATTGATGACCTCCTGAAAATTCAAAGTCTGTTTTGCTGTATTTACAAAGGGCTAACTTTCTCATTGCACCACGTGCTAGAGGTTTTGTGTATGATAAATGTGTTTCTGAGGTATTTCCCTTCATCAGCAACAAAGTTCTGTACACATACTTCCTCACTCTGTGAAGTTCAGGGACTGAAATCTGAGTTGCTTAAATTTTTTTCCAGACAGACACTCAAAAAAATGCAGAAAATTCAATTCTGTTAGATGACTTCAAAGGTTTTATCCAGCTCTTTCCTTTCTGTGCAATAATCCATTAAATTATTTCTCTGAAGATAAGATCTGATTTGGTTAAAAGCTAAAATTTTGTGTTTAAATTAACCCATGACCTTCTCCTCCCTTTTGTCTTCAAAAAGTCTGCCAAGTTCTTATGACTGTCCTACATTTAAAGGTCCATTTGTCATCTGAATACACTGACATAACAATGTATTTGAACCTTTTCATTCTCTCTTAAAGAAGACAAGAATGTGATTCATTGTAAGAAGAATAAAAAGCTGGCTATTTACATAAACCAACTATGAAAAAAAGTCTTAGTTTAACAGATTGAAGGCCCTTATGTTAAGTGAGGGTGTCAAAACCTTGTATCATTTTTTTTCTTTTCCTCTTAAGATTTTTTAAAAAGGTTGTCACCATTTTTTAAAAAGAGTTTTTGTTTATTTTTGTTTTTCCTCAAACCTTGTTGAGCAGGAATATTTGAAAGAACTCTAGAAACCACAGACATGCTTGTTAAGAATCTTTACATCTTACTTGAATAAGATTGCAGTCTAAATATTCAGTAAAGACTCCCTTTTGCCTAAATGTTCTTTGCACATTGGAAATAAGTAGAGAGCAATACACAGATACAAAATAAACAAAATAGTCTTAAAATCCTTTCTTCTTCATTGCTTAGTTTCTGCTTCTGTGTTTTCAACAGGTCACCACTTAAGGCAAATCTATATATATCTATATATAGATATATTCACACACACATATATATATGTATATAAAACAACCTCCTTCTCCAAGCCTTTCTAATAAATAAAAAAAGATTACTATACTTACATAAAATGATTTGAAAATGAAGGCTTGAAAAGTCTTCTTTTGTTCAGTATAAAATGCAATGGGAAGCAATATAAACCTATTATCCCTTCTCTAAAATCTAGAACTAGCACAAAGCAATTTTCCAGTGATCCTAATATAAGAAACACTCTTCCATCTTTAGCAATCTTTGCTTCTTCAGTAATGCACTCTACTCATACAGAAAAGCAGAAAACTAGAAATAGTTTAGAGAATTTGCCAAAAAGGAAAAAAAAAAAAACAGTCCAACAGTCAAAACCAGTATATATATATATGTATAATAAAATTGCTGTTTTAGGCAAATAGTTCACCTTCCAATTCAAATAGTCAATCCCATTGCTGGTCCTGTGGGTAAAATCACTGCAAGTCGCCTGACCCAGGTGAACAATAGAGTAGGTATGTGGCAGGTGTCTAAATCTTGTTGCAATAGGAGAAGAATAATGAAAATGAGCATCCTGAGTTATAGGAGAAAACTTTCTTTGTATTAAGTTTTCTGGTAAAAAACTGAACATGTCATGACACTGAAATGATAAAACTTTCTACGTTCTTGGTAATACTTTACTTGTTTAAATAGAAGATTCAGATTTTTCATTTAAAAAAAGGAAAGTGTATTTGGTCTTAAAAACATGTGTTTTTAGATCTCGGGAGTTTAAAATTTGAGGAAAAATATATTAGCTTTGCATAATACATTTCTCCCTTGTGGGGGTGACTGTGTGAATCTCTGGAGCTGATCAATAAACTGAATTAAATTCAGAAGTAATAGAAAGAAAAATAACCAACTCTGATTTATGTTATGGCAGAATATTCACTGATTACTGCAAAAATAATGCCATATAATATAATAATAGAGGAGCCAGGTAAAATCCTGCCAAGTCATCTATTGCGTTCAGAAAAAGCCACACTGTTGAAAGCTATGACTTTGCCCACCATTATTATTCATATACGAAGCGCAATTGTACACGTACATTCAGAAGATCAGAAACCACTCATTATTTGGAGAAATGTAAAGAAAAAATGCTGAAGAATATGGCACTGAAAGATAACAGAGAAAACCTTTATGTGGCAGAACCAGACTAGAACTGCATTGGTGGTGCAATTAGTTATGGAAAAGAATCTGTGCTATTTGACATACTAAGAAAAATAGTACAAGTCCCCTCTTTTTTACTCTGTCTCATATCTATTTTAAACTTAAGAGACCACTTCAAAGAACCACAGATCTCTAAGGGGAAATATTCCAGCCCCTCTTTGCATGGAAAATATGAAACTCTCAAGCAGGGAAAACCTCAAAAATCTATTTCTGT
Source organism: Tinamus guttatus (assembly GCF_059628265.1). NCBI lineage: Eukaryota > Metazoa > Chordata > Aves > Tinamiformes > Tinamidae > Tinamus > Tinamus guttatus. The sequence goes on along the minus strand of NW_028288944.1, from coordinate 638,891 downwards.
CTTCAGACAGATTTTGTCTGTAACCTAACACGGCTACAGAAATAACCAGCCTGCCCCTCCTGAAATCACAGTGGGAAAAATCCATGCTCATTCCCTCCCCACCCTCTATATCCTTTTTTTTTTTTTTTTTTTTTGTCTCACTAATGGGAGAAGGTCTGAGGCTTTGGCTTGGTCAGAAAGATAAAGTGATTTCTCTGAACCAAGGCTGAGTTACCATTCTTCTAATATCCTTCCCCAGCTCAAAAGTAAGACATAGCCTACACACACTAAGGCTCATTTGGATTGTCGATTGTAAGCTAGATAGGGTTTGAGTTAGAAACAATTTTTTTTTTTTTGGGGCGGGGGGAGCAGGAAGGGACACCATTTAATCAACACAGGAGTATATTCTTCACCACTTGCATATTCTTAATCACCAAAATACATCAAATAAAATTTTAACCCCTAGTATCCAATTCTGAAGATAGTTCTTGCTACGAATGTTATTGCTTTGTACAAATTGGTATTTATTTAATAGAACAATAAAAAAAAAGAGCAATATCAAAACTGAGCCAATCTCCCTAAGACACAATATAAGTCAAAAAAACCAAACAACAACAAAAAACCCCGCTTTTTTCCTGGTTTGTAATAAAAGCACTGAAATCTTGAGATTTTCTCATGGGACGTAAAATCTGATTTTTGACTAGCTCTGGACAGGAGATCTGAGGAACTCTAAGTTCTGCAATAAGTACCATAATAAAGACTCCTTGTCAATGGAGATAAGGAAACTGCCCTTCAGAATCAACCTGGGTTGCTGCAATGACAGATGTGACAAACAGCCAGACAGCGGGAACAGGAAGATTGAAGAGAACGAAGCGCAGACAAAACAGCTGAAGAGCTGTACAGCTGCATCTCATCTTAAAGAAAAAGTGTGCAGCTACTATCCCTGTCCAACGGGTTCATCACAAAGTGCCCAGCTCTCATCTGGGATCACCATGTGAATGGCAAGGTGCATGTCTCACTCAAACTGGCATAATAAAACCCAGAAAAGCATCAGTGCCATCTTTAGTGGGTTGGAACATGCTTTCTTTTACAGCTTAATCATCTGTTTGTACCTGAGCTCAGCTGTTTGCTTTCTTTCTGTTCTTGATGATACCTGGGAAACCCCAAAATTCTTTTCCAGAAGAATTTGTTTTCCTTAGGGTTCATTCCTGTTGTGTTTCCCACGTGTTGAAATCAGAAAGAACATGAAATAAGGTTATCAACAAGCGAAGGGAGGACTGAGTGAAAACGTAGAAACCATAATTTATGGAGCTAATTTATCCCACAATACTTCCCATATGTTTATGGTCAAGGAGAGATTTACAACTTCGCGTGCAGTCTTACCATTACTTAGGTACTGACAGCAAAAACAAGTAATACAATTTCAATGAAAAGGTTGTTGCCTTTTGCTTGGCTCTTTTGGCCTTTCTTTTTTTTCTTTCCTAACCGCTTTCAAGCCACTGCATTCCATTCCCAAACCTCTGCTGCACCTCCAGCCTGCGGGTGGTGGGGAGGCATCGCTGAGACGCAGCGCAGCTGCCTGGAACTCCGTGTCCTGGAGGAGACAAGGACACGGGCACCCCCGGGGCTGTGTGGTAGGGGGGCCAATGAACCTCAGTCCAAAACTTACCCAAATCAGCATGAGGGAGGCCTCGGTGGGCTGTGGAGCGGGATAATGGAAAACATCTTTAACTTGCCAGCCAAGAGTGAAGCAATGGAATAGGAAGGAAATTAAATAAAATTAAGGAGAAGGATGAAAAAAGAAAGAGGGAAAAAGCCTGTGACAACAGATTGTGAATCAAAGATTTCTGTTTTTCCCCATTTAACACATTGACTGCTGTCTCAGACGTGTGGGTTTTTTGTTTGTTTGTTTGTTTTGCCTTTTTTATTTTTTTCTTACCAGCTTTCCCATTGGTTTATCTTTTTAAAAAGAAAAAAGTCTGCATAATGCAGACGGTAATTGAAGGCACGGTAATTGAAAATCTTCTCTTGATTATTTGAGGAAGACCTCACTCCCTTTGAGTGAAGGAAGACTACATTGAGTATTCGTAAACTAGTATGCAAAAATCCCATCAGATTTGAAGATGGTTCAGAAACTGTTAATGCCCATTGAAACACATATATTACATTACAGTTCTCATAGTTGTGATGAAAGTTTACTTGGTGTTCAAAGTGAAAACTACCTTAATTTGTCAGAAATTGAGAATACTAAGTCAGAGTTTTCCCCCAGTGAGAAGGAAAAAACGGAAAGGGATAAGGGAAGGAATTCAGGGCAGCTTGCCTCTCACAGGTGAAGACAGCCTCCAGCATTAGACAAGTCACCTTGTTTGGGTATATTTAAAGTACGGATATGACTCATCCCACTGAGCAACAGTGCTCTGCCTAGCTGCAAGGGGAGCACATCTTTTTTGAGAGACAGACTTAGGGACAGCAGTGCCCAACACCAGGTATCGTGTTAGCCTCAACCACAGCGTGGAAACTCTTTGTACAGCTGAAATGAGGAGATTATGCTGTAAATGGCAGTTTGCCACTGGTAAGTATGGCATTGCAGGAGCCACAGATTGAGTCACCAAGAAAAGAAAGAAGGGCAAGAACAGAGCTTGCAAAGGCGGCATTTTTCACAAGTACAACAGCCTGGCTATATATTTAATTGCACCACTGAAAGAAAACTGTCTTGACATGACACCACTGCTAATTCAATGCCTTCACCCTCCTGCTCACTTGGGAACATTTGGTTTCATTGACTTTCATTTCTTTTCCCCTGCATAGTTTTATGCAGGTTTACATCAATCTCAGACTACCCCCGCAGCAGCTCCTAAGGCCCTGTCATCTTGCAAAAGACAGTCCTTCAGGAACGAGATGGAGGACAGCAGGTACATGGGCACTACTACGGGAATAGAAAAAACATGAGTCCTCTGGGCATGGAGAAGGAGAGGGGATGGGTAGAAGATGTTCCTTAGACATCCTGATCCTGGCACCATTTCTAAGAAGGCTTCAGGACAATTGAGAGATACCTGAAACTGTCAGATTGGATCATATTCAAAAACACTCAGGTCCATCATCCTGCTGCTGCTCACAGCCCTCAGGGAATGTCAGGGAAGGCATTAGAAGGCAAATATGGGATAATTTGTCACATCGTCTGTTCCCTTCTAGCTCCAAAGGCCTTTATATGACTTCTAAAACAGAAGATAAAAGGACCACAGTTATCCACAAGTCTAGATATATCTGCTATGCATGTAGAAAATGCTTCCTTCTTCAGTTTTCCCAAATACATGCCCAAAAGCCCAACAGAGATGACTTCCGCAGCCTGGTTGTACCTGCTGGGCTGCACACTCCTTCCTCTTCTCTCCACATGCTGCTCTGGCTCTCTGCATTTCCAGAGAACATCATAGCAGCCAGGAGCAGAAGGAGGCCTCCCAGCTCCCCAAATAACTTCTCTGCTCTATGCTCACCGACAATGAATGTTGAGGAGGCAAGAGACTTCCAGCTTGCCCTAAGACTCCAGATGAAAAAGTTTGTATATGAGCTCTCAACACTGCCAGGTGATGAGCTTTTCAGAATACCTTGTATATTTTCTTCTCATGGTATCCCATGGGAAAAATGGATGTACTACTATTTCTGTCTTGGAAGTGGACACTGAATCAGAGGTGACTTCCTTTCCAAATGATGCTCACAGCAGAAGAGCTCCCCAGTCACCTTCCTGCAAAGCTCAGGACACCAAGCCATACTGGCTCCTGGTTTCAGTGCAGAGGTGAGGGATGTGCCCCTGCGCCCGGGTTGTGGCAGACACGCAGACGTGCTGCGGGCCTGGGGGAGATGCTCTGTCACTGTGCAGCCACACAGGGTCAGGAGGGTGGAACTCGGGCGACTCACTCACTACAGGCTCTGAAAATGCATCATGCATTCTCCTGCTCACCCATTAATTCCTTTTCTGGTCACGTACCTGCCTCTCCCTTCTACAGCACAGAGATGTTCAGAAAATGCTCCTTGCAATTTTGACATGGTGTCTTTCTGCACTGAGCACCTCCGGCTCTTTTCCAGGAGGTAGGGCAGAGTGGTTCTTCTCTTTGCCTGCAGACAGATGGATGCACTGGGCATTCTGTCCTCCAATTTTGTCCTTGTCCTCCTGCCATCAAGTCCTTTTTTTTCCTGCCTCTCACCCTCTGCAATGACTTATGGCTGCTTTGCAGCCGGCTCCTTGGACCTCCCACCTTGTTGGTAGGCAGTGAGGGATCCCAGCAATGGCGAGGACACAGGGCTGCAGAGACGGCGCCAGGGGAGGAAGACAGCGCTGCTGGGGGATGAGCCTCACACAAGCCCTGCGTGAGAGCCAGGCACCCATGGGAGACCCTGCTCCTCCCTGATGCTCCTCACACGAGGGTGAAGCGTCTGGGACACGTCTCCAATAAACACCTGGGGCATCTCGAATAAAAGTGAAGCAGCCCCGTCAGTTACCGGCGCTGCTGCATCAGCCCTCACGCGCTGGTCACCATGGAAACATGCTGGGAAAAGGGATGGGAGCTGCACAAACAGCGAGCATCCATACTCACGGTCCTGCGCGGCGGGGACCTCCTCCTCAGCCTGCGCGGGGGCGTGCGCCGCTCCCGCCGCTTTTACCAGAACCCTTTGGTGAGGTGGAGCTCCGAGACTCTTAATATTATTACTGTTATTTTTTATCACTTTCGTGATTTCTGCCTCCTTTCCGGAGGAACAAACTCTAAGGATGCCTCAATGCTGCTTCCAAACTAAAAAGGAGGCAACTGGAGTATGCTGCGTCTTGGAAACTGCAACAGCACTCCTAACTCAGGCTTTTTGTGGGGGTGCCTGCATCAAGATGTTAGGCACATGTACTGCAGACCAGCAAAATAAGAATGCAGCAGAAGAAGCTAACAACAGGATATTATGCTGTATGCACAAATAGCACTGGTGCTGTATTCTCAGGAGCATAGTTTTAAATGCTGCATCAAAAACATCTGTTTACTGCATAAAGACTGAGTATTTGATAGAAAAACTTCATTCTCAAAGATTTAGATTCTGTGTGTCTTTATACATGTGAATAGTTCTGCCTATGTGTTTCTGCATATACCCTCAGTGTAACATTTGCCTTTTGGTGTGCCAACAAAGGGGAACTCTTAATCTCTCCTTTTAGGGATGAGCAAATGTGGATTCCTGAAATTAACGGCAAAATCCAATAAGTTATCTAAGAAATCTGCCTGTCTCCTCCTCCTTTTGTTAAGATAGGAAGCCTAGAGCTTCCCAGACAGTTGCTGGGAGGAAAGCGTGGTGATGGGGAGGAACCTGCTGCTTCCAGGAGAGGTTTCCCACATGCCCTGTTTGTCCTTCAGGCATTAAGGGTTTCTGCAAAATGAGAAGGGGAAGAGGCAGCCGCCGTGGCTGCAGGCATTAGTGAAGCTGGAGGCTGTATGATGCTCCTCTGCTCCCTTGCTGGGACAGCTCTGTTGCTCCTGCTCCTCCCCGGTAGCTGCTGGTACATTCATGATGTACTGAAGTGATCTCCTTCCCATTAATGCTGGTATGTCATTAGAATATGAATCTTCATCATGACACACTGTAATGGTTTCCTGAAAGTCCTGCAACATGGGACTGGGGTCAATTTAGAATTGCAATTTGTGGATTATTGCTGAAGTAGAGCTGTTATTTTTTTACCAGAACAGCTCTCTGGTATTATGGAGGGAAAAAAAACACGATCTATGACATTTTTATTGCAGTGAAAAACAACAATAAAAAACTATCAAAACAGCCAAAACAGTTTGAATAAAAATTTTAAGAAAAATTAGATCCACTATCTATGAAGTTAGATACAGTATTGAAGCATCCATATACCAAAGTCTGCATGTCCACAAAACAAAACAAAAGTATTCATGCTAATGGAACCACAACAGTTCTCAAATCAATGCCGCATGCATTCTGCTAAAGCAAAAAGCCTAAAAGAGCCTTCTTAATCAGCCATCCCACTAAGAATGATTTTGATTAATAATAATTAGTATCTATAGGTAATTCAGAGAAGGTGATTATTTAATCCCCATAAAAATCATCATTAGGCGAGTGATTAACATTACCTTATTTCAGGTATTTAACACTCTTTTTACAGCAAATTCTTAGAAGGCAAGAAGGATGTTTCTCCATTTTGTTAAACATGTCAGAAACATAAAACAAGTTTCCTCAGCCTGAAGATTTGAGAGAAGGAGATTTTGACCCCCTACTCAAAACAGGCTGAATAATTCTAGACCGATAGACTTCATAGACTCGTGCAAGTCAGAGCAGTGGGCTAAACCTCAGCTATAAAACAGTCTGTGCTGGAGTTGTGACATGAGCTATTCGTGTGTGACTGGTATTTCTTTGAAAAATTGGCTTTTCCTTATGGTTGTTTCCTCATTTCAGAATGGATCCCGACTTGCTGGCAAGATAGACAAGTTAGGAATTTTAAGTGTGAGAACCTAGAGGAGTCTTTATCTTCTAAGATCACCTTTTAAAAAATATTTAGATCTCAATCTCTCTTTCCTGTATCTCCTAGAGGAAATTCAGATGCACACTTGTGATTTCTCAAAATCTTTCCAGGACAGCTATTTGCTGAATCATGATGAGCCCTGCTTTTACTTGTCTTTATTTGCTGTTTTTGAGCTATATCAGAAAATGATTTTTGAAATCCTCTAGGACACATAACATCCACACGCTGTTACTGTTTTTTTTTTTTTTTTTTTTCATTTCTGGAAGAGTGTAGGACGAGGAGAGCCAAAAAGACAAATGAAAACTGTGAAAGAAATATACCTTTACATATATACATATCTCTGTGTTTAAATGCATTGTTTACAAAAATCTACATGTATATTTGTTCATTTATGTTAATTTTAGTTCCAAATGACATGCTATAATCTGTCTCCTTCATTTTCAGGATCTTTTATTAGCTGCTTTGGTTTGTTTTGATGATAATTTGTTCTACCTGCATATCAAGTAGTCTTCTGCTGTCTCACGCACACTTCAGAGCTGACCTGAATGTACAAGATCTGCTTTGATTTTGTACTTGTGATTTTGTGTGTACCAGGTAAGCCTTTGAAAAGGCAAGATGGGTTGGATGGGTGACCGGCTAAATATTTTATGTTTATATGGAGGTTTTGTATGGACTGTAATCATATCATCAGTCAAGCCTCCTAAGTGCTGTCATTAACATTTAGAAGCGAGTGTAGATCTTATGCCAATTTCAAATAAAATAGATTTGCTATTTGAAGATCCAAGTGAATTGTTTTCCAGTTGATTTAAAGGGAAGACACTGCCTTGAATAAAAATATAAAATATATATACATATAAATATATTTTTTATTCAATAATACATATTTTTATTCAACGCAGTGTCTTCCCTTTAAATCAACTATATATATTTACGTATATATAAGAATATATATAAATATATTCACTATGCATACATACATATTTAGTGAATGCTTGGACACTGTTCTGCAGTTTTGTATGGGTTGGAGAGATATGGAAGGCCTCATAGGCAGAGACGTGTCTCATCTCCCATCTTCCCTCCCAGTCAAGTGCCAAACAACCTGCATGAGTCACCTCTGCTCCCTGGAAGAAGCCAACAGCACTTCAGTGGCAAGGAAATCACCGAGAGCTGTGGAGGACCTGAACAATATGCCTCTCACCCCACTCAATCACACCCTACGCTGTGTGCTGTCTGTCTTACCCTTGAGATGTGCTGTGGAAAGAGGCAGAGGGAGAACAAGGTGAGCACAGAAGAGCAGGATATTTACCAGGGGAGTCAACAGCGTCCTCATCTCAGCTATGTGCAGGGATGGATGCTGTATGGACAAAGCAAAGAAGCGGAAACATGTTAAGGTCTGAAAATCTTTGAGAAACCTGGATGTTTGGCTGCCGAAGCAGGTGTTTGGAGCAGGCCATGCAGGCAGCTTCATGTCTCAGTTTCCTCATGTATGAAACAATACTCACTGTTCCAAAACAGACACCTCAAATTCTTGGCCATATGGAAAATTATGGCTCTTCCAGCATCTTTCCCAGCCAAAGGAGAATAAGGACAAAGTTCGTGGTTCTCGATGTGGCAGAGGCTGGAACTTTAAGGGACTTGCATTTACCTGTCTCTAAACATAAGGCTGCACACAGTAGATGACAGCAGAGACCAAAGGTCAGCTGTTTCAGTGAAGCCTAGGGAAAGATTTTGTCTCTGCAAGATAGAAGAGAGTGTCAAGTGCCTGCTTTGCCTAATGGTGTTTTCTTTGGCCATGGTCTAGGGAGCAAATGTGCAGCCTATGATGAAGGAGGACCATGGCTGATTACACACTGCTGTATTGAGGAGAAATAAATACGCATTCAGAAAGAAAAGTGCAGAACAGGGCACATAATATATGCTCTGGGGGCTTCACTGTCCATTTCTGAAGGGACCCCAGAGATTACCAGGTTTATTCCCTTCCTTCAAGGGAGTCAGTTAAATAAACATTCACAAAGCGACTGCTGTGTGTTCAACCTGTTATTAAAAGCCTTGAGTATTTAGAGTGACCTCATATTTTGGCTTACACCTGAAGCCATCTAATCATAGAAAATGAATGGACACAGGGACAGAGAAAACAGCAAAAGCAAAAAATACACACTGAAGTTTTGTCCTTTTTCATTTGCGTTAGAAAGCTATATTCTGAGGCGGAGCTACAGATTTACAGGCAAAACCAAAATCATTGTGAGTCTTTCCACTGACTTTACCAGGCCTTAAGTAGATGTATTCATAACAGTTTCTAGGAGTTACCATAGAATCAAAATATTTAAATTAACATTCATTTTCACAGTGCTGAATGCAACAATGACGTCAGATATTAGTGCAATTTAGAGAAATAATGTGTCCATGATTTGTTCAGGATTGCAAAAGTTGGTTGTCTGCCACAGTTCACAGGAGTTCAAACGCTTCTTGCTCCGTTGCAGTTTTGCCTAATTAAGAAAGCTACCATTTAGGCTGAGCATCTCCAAGGACCACCAGCATTTTGCATTCTGCTGAGTAGAAATGCTCTCAGATCTATTCTATCTCCTTACGGAATTCTGGATAAAAAATGGTGACAACAGTGGTAACTTTACAATATTGAGGAAGTTGTCTTTGTGATTAGACATCAATAGGTGGTGCTTTTGGACAGTTCTGCTATATGCTCAGCTCCCATGTGCAAATTTGCCTAACACTTCAACTCTGTCTTTAGTATTGCTCAGAGGAGCACCCACGAGAGGTCCTGCAGAATGGGGCAAGTCACATAAATAATCCTTCCCTTTTTCTGTCTGCAATTCTGTTGCATCCAGCATGCATATATACTGAAGACCCTTCTTAGCAGTACATAATACATATATTAAAATCCTGTTATGTGTTTGCTACATGTATAATATATGTGTTAAAATGCATAACAGATGTTCCAGTTGTCATTGTCCTCTGGATTCCTACGGTCCTCCCTTTGTGTGCTAACAAAACATTAACCATGTTCTGAAAAAACAAATGAATTATTTTCTTAATTGTAGACTGTTATAAGCAAATCACTTTAAATCACATATAAGTCCTGGCTTTTAACTTTAGCATGTGCATAGGAGTTTTGTTGAGTAGGGGTGGACTTACACTGTGAGATTTGCTGTTGTTTTCTCAATATTTAGTGTCTCTGCCTTCCTCCTCGGCCCCACTCCTCCCCCTCCAAGAAAAAAAAAGTTTGGGCAAGCCTTAAGAAGAGTTTTGCATGAAGAAACAATTATTTTTAGCTACTTCTTAGAAACAATACAGGCTTTATTTTCTGTACCTATTTTCAAACTGACAGTATAATGCAAAAACTTCCTAAAGAAATAAAAAATCTTATAACTCAAATGTTCAGAAATTTCCCTCAATAAAAGCCATGCATGTTTTATAACTGCCAGTGTCTCCACACAGGAGTGGCTACTGAAGCAAATATGCACGCTGTCTGGTGAACCGGCTCATTGAAGTCAGTAGGATAGCACCTTATAGTGACAAGGAATGCTCAAAGGTTTTTCGATTAGTTAATCACTGTGATCCTGAAGTAGTTTTTAAGGCAAAGATCTTAAAGCAATCTGAGGGAAACTGTCCTTGTCTTGCGCTAGTGCTGTGCTTTGCAAATGCAGAAAGTAATCAACAATACTACATTTGATTCATAGCATGTGCATTTTCCTAAAAAAAAAATATTTACGTACATTATTTCACCAGCACTTCATCAAAGAGGCTACATAAATATTGAGGGAGGAGGGAAGCAGAAACTTAAAACAACAAAAATGTGACAGTAGGTAATAATATGTCTAAATTTAGAAAAAAAAAATCCATCTACTAGGGGTTTCACAACCTTCAATATCATAGTATATCAACACATTACCTCACAGTGAAAAAAAGCGATGGAACATAGAACTTAGGCAATGATTTTGTTTTTATGCTGCAACTTTTTGACATCTATATCCAGATCTTATTTTTCCTGAGAAAGAACTGTATGTAATAAAGCAAACTGGGAAAGCTTAATCTGTGCAATATATTGTATCTAGTTCTAAGAGATAGAGGCATATGTCAGCCATACAAGTGGTGGGGAAGATACATATTCTATCTTTAAGAGAGATCTGAATGCATCTGCGCTATCGTCCTGGAAGAGAAGCAAGGCACTTTTGTTTCATCCTATTTTTATGTTCAATGTGGGAATAATAGAATAGTGTGCTACCACCAAGCTACTGTGAAACATTCCAACAAGAGCTTTCTTTTTTTATTTTTAATGCATTTGTATTTGGGAAGTTATGAGATGCGTAGGCTCTGTCTTGAAGCTTTCCTCAAATGCAGATTAGTAATCACTTGGCACACGCTTATCTATTATATGGAATTTTTAAGACTTTGGGAGGAAGGAGAATCAGAACTAGGCCAATTAAGAAAAAAAATCCAGTCTCTTCTTACCCAAATAGAAAATATTTTTTTCTGTGTTCTATGATGCATTTAAGTGTTGTGTGATATGTAAGACCCCAGGCCACATACTGAATGATGAGAATAAAAATAAATGTCAAACAGTTGCAATTTGCTAAATGAGAATGTTCTGGTTAATGTCACAGTGTAATTTCATTCTGAAATTTATCAATATTTTACCAAACTCTTATTTTCAAAACAACAAATGTGTATAAGCAATAAAAACAAAATTTCAGCAAGAAAAGAATTCAAAAATAACTTAAATTCTGGGAATTATTTGTTAATAACAATTTAGAAGAGTCATTATCTGATAAACCTGTGAATTCAAAATGAATGCCCTAAAAAAGCACACAAGTGTTAGGCACAAACACCTATGGTGTGCAGGTCTGTGGCTACCAGCAAAGGGAGGAGGGCAGTATATATATGAGGCAGTATATATATGAGTATATTGGGCAGTATATATATGAGGAATTGTGATGCTCCTGTTGAGAACTGGGGGAAAAGAAAATGTAACATAACAGTAGTTGAATGTTAACTTTAAGCTCTTGTTTTTGTGTTTACTCTGCATTGGTTTTCCCCTAATCTCCTCTCCTGGTGTTCCCACATAACTTCATAATGAGCCCCGCTGCTCTGCTATTGATGTCAGACACCCAGCACAGCAAGAAATCATTCTCTGAAAGAAACGATTATGATTGACATGAAACTCTATTACAGTGGGAAATGATCCATAATCCGCACTGGGAAGTTAAAGGAGGGATTACTAGATTTCTATGTCTTTGAACTAAAATTGTTATCTAAAAAGTCCCTTGGAATCTCTGAAAAGCTGTTTCAAATCCCCATAACAGGCTGCATGTTTGGTCAAATCTAACTGGAAGAGTTGAAGTGGGAAATGTGTATGTCAAAAGGGGCTAGCATCATCATACTTTCCCAAATGATGTTTACTGGTCACTTTGAAGAGCAGTAGGTGTTACCTGGCACTTTGAAGAGCCCTTTAACAACAGCCTGACGAAAGGATAAATTACGCTCTTGTTTTTGTTTAGAATATGGATATTGCTCTTCAGCTGTTTCTCGGTTTCATGAACTGTGTCTCTAGTTAAATAGGTTGCAATGAGGATTTCATGAACCCTGTCTCTATCGAAATAGGTTGCAAAGAGAAGCCTACCTCAGCAGCACAGGGGTTTGTGCTGCATGTAAAATTACGGTCATTGCAGATGCGACTCTGCACAAAGCAGTTAACCAACCTAACCTTCATCAAATGAGTTGGCTGAAGTGGGAAGAGGGTACTTTTTCACCTTAAGTCCAAAAGCTCTACGTAGAAATACCAACTCTTCATGGGAGATGAGAAGTTGCCTTTAAAGCAGATTTTCCATCTTCGCCAAGGGGAGACAGAGCAGTATTGATCCAAGGAGCAACAAAAGGCAATACGGACAAGCAGGAAGCATAAGGCTGCTGGAGAAGGTGTCCTGTGGTCCTCTGCAGAAGCTGGCCCTGTCTGAAAGACTTCACCAGACTTGAGGGAGATTTTCTCCCTCGGGGTTCATGTGATAGCAGGGAGAGTGATGACACAGCACGTTTCCTTCTACTTGTTCCCAGCAATGCAAACTGGGAACCAGTACCCACTCTCAGAAGGTGCAAATCAAAACATCCTCTAGCTTAATATCAGCAAGCATCAGAAAGTGCTGAGTGCTGCCAAAACACTTTCAAAAGTGTAAAGCTTCTCACTGAAATGGGGTTTAACAAAGATATGTATTTTCACAAAAACTGTTGACATGAGAAAATATATTTTTTCAAATAAAAATTCCTGCATGAACATTTTGCTGAGAATATTAACAAAAAGTTTTTTGAAATATTATTTTTATCAATAACAGATCATACCATTGGAATGAACAGGGCAGTATATATCACCATTGTTACATTGTCACTGACAACTAGAGATTTCTATGTCTTATAGACAACAGCAAATTCTCTCTCTCCAATAGTTTGACCAAGGGAGGTAGAGAAGGAAAAAATGAAGAAAAATAAAGGAAAAAAATGCACATAGACCACAAATTTTATCTCAGTAAAATGTGTAAAAATAGCTCCTTCTTACTCAACATATCTGTCAGTGTGTATAGCAGAGTTTGTCTGCATAGTCTTCGAAAACAAACTCTGCTGACCCTGCAGAACTAACAAGGCTACAAATGAGTTGCGTGTCCCCGCAAGAAAAGTAAATGGCTGTTAATGACACCTGTGAAAATTGACTGAAGATATGGGGGTCATTTATATGTCGATAAGGCAAGACACAAAGATAATAGGTTTGCAGAAGAGTAATTTGGTCAGCATTTTGCTTTCAGAAAACTGATTTCTACTGCCAGCAGCAGAGAACAGGTCTAGTATACACTTTTTACTAATATACTCTATATATTAAAATATCATATATTATATATAAAAATATCACAGGGAATTTCCAGTTGAAGTTTTATTTCAGGAAAGCATAAAACCATTTTTAATATAAGTATTTCAGTGGCAATACTTGAAAAGAAATGAGTCATTCTTATGCTTCAAAATGAATACTTTGATCAACTTTACAGCAAGTCTGAATACTCTTTTTGTCTGCTGACTTTATTTTTTTCTCCAGTTGTCTCCATTTACTGCCTCCAACAGAACTGAAAAAGAGAACTAGAAAAACCTTAAAAGGGAAAATGGTATTCCTATGTTTTTTTCCTTTTATTCAAAGAACAAAATGGAAGAAAAGCACAAATGGACAAAAATTTTGAAGCATCAAAAATAAAAGAGAGAAATGTAAAATTAAGTAGAGAATAGAGTAGTTAAAAGTTAAATGAAGAAGATATTTTTTTCTAGAATTCATGATAGCAAAATTTAGGAAAATTTCAGAAAGGGATTTTTTGCTCATCATATTTTATAGAGAAAGAACACTTATTTTCAGCCTGCCAAAGAGGAAATTCCGAGCCTTGCTTGCAAGAAAAAATAATATAGTTTCAATAGGACAATGTATTCGTTACAGAAAATACTACAGACATGAATGAGGAACCTTTTTGCAGTTGTTTACCAAAAAAGAGGACTATATTAGCTACCATGTACGATGCTTTGATCATGGTACAATAATGCCTTTCTTTCACACTTTTTGCACAGTCTATCCAAATACTACTGTTTCTGCGTTGCTATACAAGTTTAAAGAAGACTGCTTAAGAGCAGGCATTCACACTTGTATTTGCTTCGCTCTTCAAAATGGGCTACTTCTCCAAAAACCCTGGCTATATAACTTTTGCAGCACCAGCCTGTCTGCTATGGCTCCCTGCCTCGCTGTAACTCATGGACAATCCTCACCAGCCTGTAACACACTCCCTGGGATGACAAGGCCTCCAGGTTGCAAGGTCAACTTCCTCAGAAAACGTACACTTCACCTTTCCTGAGCTCGTGGCCCACATGGATTATCTGACATGCAACAGTGATGAATCCAGAAAGGAGGCCTCTTACTTCCTGGTCTAAACCATTCTATTTTTTTTCTTTTTTTTCTTTTTCTAATACTTTCCTGTCTGCTGAGCCATACTTGCCTTAGGAGCACATACGCTCTGTTTGGCAGCAGTAAACGGTCCTTCTGAGTTTGTTTCTTGAACTCCTCAAGTCCCTGTGCAAAAATCCAAAGTAAACTTGAATGAGTTCAAGTTCTGCTAATCAAGCGGACACAATGCCAGTCAGGCAAAGGTGAATGCCATGACTGCTAATTTGCTTATATATATCCACCAAGTTAGTAAATAGCTAAGGAAAAATGACATCATACTTATTCTGACTTTTGTTTTAGTTCTTCTTCCGCAAGCAATACTACGGGGAGTTAGACCATTAACATTTACACGTAGGCGTAGGTCAGCCTTCTGGTTGGGTGCAGCCTGGCAGCTGGAATGCCACTGCCTCTGCTTCTAATTAAATCTAAATGTCTCCTGCTGATGTCCTGTCTCACAAGACTCCACTGCCCTGTGCCCTAGGGAGATCTTTGAATTGTAGCTGAATTTTCTTCCTCTTTCATCTCTGATAGTGACTTCTGAGTGTAAGAATATCATTCTGAAGCAAAAATAGTTTTCTTCTAGTCTAGATTTTTCTAACTACTGTTTAATCTCTACTAACAATTTTACAGTGATTTCAGTTTCCCTGGCCAGCTACACATGCTATCTGTCATTGAACCCATATGATATTTTCTTTCTTTTGACTTCTCTTCTGTAGCTTTCAGAATTCACAGGAGTGGTGGTAAGTTGTTTCAACCATTAATTAATCTCATCTAGAATTATGTGGGCCAGGGTCATACACTTTCACGAGTGAGAAATTTTGATTCTCCATTCAAAAAAAAATTATGTGGTAATTGAGATTTCTTTTCTCTTCCGTAAAGTAGATTAATCTGCCATGTCTTTCCCTGGCATGGAATCTTTTTTTCTTATAGCTCTTTTCTGATCTGTAGTCCTTTTCCTAACACCTTCCAGAATTGTCGATACAAGAATTGGACACAACATTTCAATGCCAAATGGCTACTGTACAAACAGAAGACATGCAATCCACCCAAACCTATGAGGATTAAGTGAGCATTTGTGAAATACAACTCTGCGCATGCCCCTGTCTATTGACCTTAAAATGTACTATACTGCTAATAAAGTGTCTGCAGTATTGCAGGAGTACATATTATCTATTTGCAAGTTTATAGTTTCAGTGAATATGTTAGGATTTTAGCCACCTAAAGTGGCTAACCATATCTAGTTAGGGATGACTAACACCGCTGCTCTGGGAAGACTTTTCTTTAATTAGGAGAATTACCTCCTATTTTTGACACCTTTTTGCTAAGCAAAGGGTATAACCTATCACATGCTCTTCTTTGTTCTTTCATCATTATCTTTCTATAACCCTTTCTATAATTTTGGCTGGAAACTGTAGATGACCTTTTAGCTAAATCAACCTACAGTTGGAGACGCCTACTCATATTCGCAGTTAGAGCTGCTCATTAGTTGTGATTTGTCAGACAGAAGAGATTAACCAGTTTTTTATTTTATACAGAAAGTTCTATGATGTTCATTTGTGCACCTCTGTGACACTGTCATATATCCTCATATAGCAGTGCGTGTAGCAGGCTCAGTAACTCATGGCTGAGCTAAAGCATGTTTCTCAGAGATTTCAACTAACAGGAAGCCTTCCAGGCCTGAGAAGACCCTGTTCATCATTCTGACTTAGCTCTGGAGCGCGTTCTGCGTATGATCTCACCTATTATTTCCTACATGAAGGCCATAATTACTATTTCAGCTACAGCTTGTATTTAAAAAACCTCTCATGCTCTTCACTTATATTGTCCAAGTACAGATGTGCTAACAAATTAATCTTCCTAAACTCTTCTCTGCCTCATCTGTGCTTTCATGAGTAGCTATATTTCCTGTTAAAATCTGACACTTTATCTGTAGCTCTATATACTTCTGGTTTCTACCTTTAGTTGGTAGATGTTGCGGGGCTTTTATTTTCTTGTTCCTCCACCCTGCTTCAATATGGATGCACGTGCCCTAATCGAATGTATGAATCATGTATTTCTCAACTTGTCAGTGATTATAACACACTGCTGCAGCCAACATATGCATTTTAGGCTGTTCTTGAGGATATCTAACGTAGGTATTGTTGTTTTCCATGCAGTATAACATATAGCAAGCTTCTGTAAAGTAGTGGTAGCATGGGGCTACTACTTCATTGTTTTTAAGGACAGAAGAAACACTAGATACAGTCGATAAGACTGATGCACCAAGTGAAAACCATTTACTTCTTTTCCCCTTTTTAAATTTTATAAATTTTTATACTTTTCACAGAGCTTAAATAAATGCACTGAGCCTAGAAATAGTTATGGAGACTGGTAGACTGAGATGTCTATCCTGCATATCAATAACTAAAAGATCTGAGTGTATTCTCCAGTATATTGCCATTATGGACAACGTGAATATACCCAGGGAAATGCCCATAAAGCGAGGCAAAGAATCTCATGTAGGTAGTGATGAATAAGCACAGATAGGCAGCAGATGTAGTGGTGTAAGCTGAGGAAGAACTTTTCTATGAGGGTGACAGAGCCCTGGCACAGGCTGCCCAGAGAGGCTGTGGAGTCTCCTTCTCTGCAGATCTTCCAAACCCGCCTGGATGCCACCATGTGCCACGTGGGTGTCCCTGCTGGAGCAGGGGGGTTGGACTAGATGGTCTCTAGAGCTCCTTTCCAATCTCAACCAATTCTGCAATTCAGAGCTGCCAATTCCATTTTAACTGGACAGTTTTGGCAAAGGAGTACCCCAGATGGAACCTTGAATTCTGTTGATAAAAACATAGCTATTCATGCAGGGATGGCTATGCCAGGAAGAGAGGACTGACAAGCTGTTTTTAACATCTTGTTATAGCAAAGTATCTTCAGATGGGCTACAGAAAAAAAAGCAGAAAGGAAGAAAAAATCCTAGTTAGTATTGTACAAGAATGATTGTGCCATATGATCACCTTATATTATTTTTGCTTATTAGTTGCCTTTTAGTTAATGCAGTTTTATTTTCTTCGTTTAGGTAGTGACCTTCCACAAAACAGTATTCATTTGAGTGACTATATATCATGTAGCAGTGGAGACTATTTTTATGTTAGTTCACGTAAAAAAGAATGCAATTAAATTGCCTAATAAGTGGCATTTTGTGGGAGAACATTACTCAGAACAGAGAATCACAAAGCGCCTTTGTCTTTGAAAGGTCAATCTACTTTATACTGTGTTTTAGACAATGATGCAGATTTTCCTCTGAGGTAGTCTCAGTAATTCCACAGAGTTACACCAGGAAAAAACTTATTTTTATAGACAGAGTGGCTTTTGAAGGTGTCACTTATGTGATAATGGTATTATGATAGTTCCTTCATATATGATAGGCAATCAAGAATTGCAAGAGTAGATGCTATTGCTATTGCAGTAGACACATTGTGCTATACAAAACATTTAAATCTTAAGAGGAATAAATCAAAAGAGAAGAAATATATTGATTTATGGGAAAATATCCAACACTGCTGCAGAAAATAAAAATAACGCTGTTTTCAGATGGCATTAAATCTTCCTTTTAACACTGCCACTACCAGGTTGTCTAAGTATCTTGCATGTTTAGTGTACTATTACTGTTTAGTAACAGTATTGTTAAGTGTACTGTTACTCTTTTTAGGAAGAAAGGGATATTGTCCTTCTTGCACAGCTGTGGGACACAATGATTTAGGTATTTATCCAAAGTCACATGGGAAATCTTTAATTGTAGTACTGATTTTAATTCACATACACTGGGATAACATGACCTTTTTCCTGCCTCTCATTTCTGTAAAGACTGACTGCAGACCTGATGTCAAGGTTAATTGTATGTCTCCTGAGAAACATGAATTTCTTTTCCTTCTTTTTTTTTTTCCAGCTATCATGGCTGCACATATGTATGCATGGAGAAGTTACCCAACTAAAAGTTCTCATTTGTAAACACTGTGTGTGTGTGTGAATTTAAATTTCAGTAGACCTTGTATGCTTGTTTCAAGGCAGGTATTTTTTTGTCAGGGCAATGGCAGTCTTTTTGTGTGAATCAGGTACAATAGCTACTGCATATCAAGAAGTCCCATACAGGAATTAAATACGCACAATGCACATATTCAGAACTGCCATTTGTGACTCTCCTTTCATATAACAAGGCATTATGGAAATGCCTTGAATTAGTTTTAGCACCTTGTGTTAAAAAAAAAAAATCAAAACAAATCCAATACATGCAAATCCTCCAATATTTGCTACTCTTTACAATTCAGAGATTATATAAGATGGAAAGTGTAAGGAGATGTTCTTTGTAAAGATCTGGAATAAAGAAATGAGGATTTTTTTTAAGGTAGGAGGAAGGAAATGAAGATTAAATATCAAGTGAATATGTAGGAGACCAGCTTCAATATAAGAGAACATAAGAATACCAAGAGTCAGAAGAGTCTGCTAGTCACTACATCCTACTTTTTTTTTTTTTTTTTTTTTTTTGCCAATGTGGCAGCCTACACTGGTATGAAAGATGGGAAGGCTGCTCTATAAGCTTATAGTATGCTATAAAGATGTTATGCTCCCACAGTTAGGAAGCAGTAAATATGTTCAGTTCTTTACTATGTCTCAGGCTTTCTACTCTTTTCTGTTTTTTTTTTTTTTTTCCCAACGGGGTGCTATTTTGGCAGAAGCTTCTTGTATGCTTTATAAAGTCTAATTGCTTCACCCTCTTTCTGGTGTGTCCTGGCTGATGTCTAAATGTCCAAAGTTTTCCAGAGTGGCCCCTTGCACACCACGGAGGAGAGAGTGACACCGCATTAGGTTGTGGGGACGTAGTAACCTTGCCTTTTCAGTACAAAGATGGAGGCAAGTTATCTGGCTTTTTCTGTCATTATAATCATTCTTTCCTACACCATGTTTCCAAACTCTCCCAGCTTTGTTCTGTATGCTTTTGCTTGAGCTCAGCTCAACTCAACTTATAGCATATATTTACTCATATCTTAGCTCTAGGTTGAATAGATGATTCTTTCTCTGGGGGAAAACAAACAGCTAGCCATAATGGGTGATGAGGAAAGTGATGGATGCATGATCAATTCCACATAAAGACTCAAAACCCAAAGGGCTTAGTGTTTGCAGTGTTGATCTCACTGTAGGGCTGAGTTTACATATTTTTGAAATATTATTCTGAGATGCTACACCGCTAGAAGATTAGAGTTTACCTGTGTACTTTAGAATAGGTTAAAGCTAGCAAATTATTATGAGAATTGGGCTACTGTGTAATTCTTGAGAGATGCAGCAAAATGTAGCTGTAGAGTTCTTTAGTGCAGACACTCAGTGCAATATGTGCATTAAAAATTATGAAAGGGTTGCTGAAAAATAGCTCAACCAGGGAAGAACATGTATTTGGTTTTCCCATGGAGCTGCATTAAATTCAGAAGCAATCTATGCTAATGCATCTCATTTTCCTACCTGTTTTTGGATCTATTTATAATGTAACCCTGTGGTATTCTGATGGCATTTTAGCATATGTTCTGAATTTCAGACTTCCTGAATAGAAACTAGCATAGGAAGCCTATGTTGGAAATTTAGGAATAGCTGTGAGCGTGGCTGACTGAGTTATTCATTATGAAGATGTTGTATGAGGAATATAACGTACTGTATTTATAGGTTGTTCTGTGAACAACTCTGTGTTGTACTAATTTATTCATTAGCATAGCTCCATGTACAGTTTTGTGAACCAGTTTAAGCCTATGATTTGTTTTTCTTTTTTCCTTTAACCATTCTGCACCAGCGCAGATCGCCTTGAAATAAATGAGATATTTCCATTCATTATTTGCTACGTGTGAAGTGTAATTGTCCTCTCGATGAGAGGAATTCATTGTTTCTACTCATTGAAATACTAGAAAAAAAATTCAGAAATGTAACTGAAGAATCCTCTTGTTCATACATGAATACAGTTATTTATATGCAAATAAAGATAGTTGTCTGAAAAGCAAAGCTATTCTGAATCATTAATATAAACAAAAAATCTGTTCAAACCAGTGATCAAGAATCTCAGGAAAAATGTAAAACCACAGGCACAGCCGCATTGAGCAGCACTTTAAGGTTCGAAGAGCCTTCTGAAAACACTCCCTGACCACCCCAGCTGCAAAGTCTCACATAAACATGCCCTTATGCAATTAAGGTAGTAATATGAAATCACATACCCCTATACCTTGAAGTTGGTCTTCAAAGTTACTTCTATTTGTCTTTGAGTTTTTCATCGCACCGTACCTGAATCTTGTAAAGAAATTACATAATACTGTTGCTTAATGTATGGTGGTTTTCTCTGGTTCATGACCCAGTGACTTTAAAATTATACACGAGTAGTTTCCACGTGGAAATGACAGCATCTAAGTACAGGCACAAAGTACTGAAAGCTTGATGTCTCAGACACTTTCTGAGTTACAGCAGCTCTTACATTAGTGCCTTCTTTATTTTCATCGTCTCATTTTCATAGCTATTTCCAGTCCCTTACTAAATATTTTGCTAGGAAATAGGATTACAAAAATGTAGGATACTAGAAGGTAAAGATGTAACACAAAGATATGTGTTTCAAATGCTTGTCCACCTCTAGTGTCCATTACTTTTGTGACTTGTAGTCGCTAGAGATACATGAGGATGTATGACAGGATCTGACATAAGCATTTTCATTTTCAAAAGCACTCAGTATTGACACTGCAGCATATAGCACAATTCTCTTTTTTACCACTGACTTTCAATGAAGCAAGCCAAGTTCTTTATTGAATGCTTTTGGAAATCTCTCTCACATATCCCTTTGCATAGAAAATCAATAGCAACAGTAGTAAAGGTAGCAGCAGGATTAAGAAGCTGAGACATACATTTGCATGTGGTTACAAAGCTTGGTTTGCAATTTTTAGCAACAAGAAAAGCACCTCTAAAGGGTAAACCATTTCTTGTTCCCTTTTTATGCACTACTACACAGATGAGTAAAAAAAAAAAAAAAGTATTTCCTTTCAAGACATGTAAAACCAATCTGCCAAAAAGTTGTAACAAAATATAAGGTAGCAAAATATCAATGACAAATTTTAAATGTATGAAATGGCAGTATTTGTAAGGCACTAGTACTACTCATTATCTGATAGTAATGTGAACGATGCCACAGTGAATGTCACATGAAGCATTTAGACTTTTATTATCCTGAGGAAAGAGATTTTTGTAGGCAAACTTTGGATCTGATTCCGATTTAACTAAGGGTTTTATCACATAGGAAGCCACTGGAGAGACTTCCCCCAGTCTCAATAGAAGTTGTAATTAGTGATCACTGTAATGCTATTAGGCAGCAATTCTGTTATTATATCATTATGTATCCAAAGATGAGCATATCATTTACGCAATATATTGTTGAATAGATCTATCTTTTGTTTTATAAAATTATTTGCCAAGCATGTTCAAAAGGATTTAAGAATTCTGAAAAAAATTCATGATGAACTGCTGTTTTCAGCTGCTTACAGGAGTTCAATCTGAGAAAAGTTTAAACTCTTCAGAATTACAGGTTACTGGAAGGACTTTGTCAGGAAAGCTGGTAAGATTATAGGCTTCAAAATAGTACATACACATATGTAAACTAATGTGAGCGATCCCAGGCAACAGAAGCTTAAAGCGTTCTGGAATTAACCATGTTCAAAATATGCTTTTTGCCATATCTCTTGAATAAAACCAAATGCTCAGCCTCATCAAGCTCGCGGGATGGTGGCAATGGTCATAAACTATAACCACAAATTTTACGTTACCAAAGGCTTTGAGAGAAGCCTATCGAATTGTGTGAACAGAGATGATATAGCCAGAACTGTCTGAACTTGCTCTGACTGTATATCCCTTCAGATATGCTGACTAGGGGTGTTACTGTCTCTGGGACTATGGTATTCATTTTGGTGATGGGAGGACTGGCTTAT
The DNA here is from genome assembly GCF_059628265.1 of Tinamus guttatus. NCBI lineage: Eukaryota > Metazoa > Chordata > Aves > Tinamiformes > Tinamidae > Tinamus > Tinamus guttatus. Next base: position 616,453 of record NW_028288944.1, on the reverse strand, counting down.
AACGGACAGTCTAGGAAAAGAACTAAAGCTGGGAAAAGGGAGGGATCCCAGTGTTTGGGGAAGGAGCAGGTGTGGAAACATGTAAGTTAGTTAGTGCCAATATCATATTCCAAGAACATTATTTCTCCTGTTAACAGAAGACATGTGCTACCTACTGGAAAAAATCCATGTTTGTCAGTAAAAAAAATATGCCAAAATTGCATTTTTTTGAATAAAAATGACGTAAATTTGACTCACAAATCATGTGTCCCGATGACAAATTTTATACAAATCAAATTTAGAAATATGTATCACTTTTATGTAAATTCTATATATTTTATTTGAAGAGCCTATTTTATTGATGTTTCAAATAGTTGCTCAGCAAATTCTAGCTTAGCAGGAAGAGATAGATAGAAAAAAAATAGCTACCTCTTTATTAATCTCATTTAAGGAAACACAGTGTTGGTCAGAATATTTGCTCTTGCTACTCATGTTCATTGTACTTGAGAGGAGACGTTCTTCACATATCAATATTCTATTGATATTTGATCACATATGACTTTAGTGTTTGCTTTAACTTGCATAAAATCAATCCCACTTCCGTGAAGGTAAGTGGGATAGAAGTCATGTGTCATTTTTTAGTGTATCGTCACTGCAGGCTTGAGACAGAATCTGATGTGAATATCTCTGTTCATTGCTTTAGTTTTAAAAGTCGGTATTTATTTTGAAACTTGGAATATTTTGATTGCAAACCTGATCCCCAAGTGTGACTTGTATCCAGTCTGGATTTACTAACTGGATTTCAGCACTTTTTATTTTATTTTTTTAACTCAGTGTCAAAGAGAAAGCCAAGCTATCTGTCAATCTGGGTTTGGGGGCAGATTCTAGTTCATCCTATAGCACCATTCTCCTCACATTTTGAAAATGCAGTAACCTTGATAATTCTATGAGTGCTCACCACTAATTTTTATGGAAATTTTAGAGCTTCAAAAATCCTAAAAAGACAGCATAGGGCAGCTGCTGACATGCAGAGGATGTAACAAACTGATCAGAGAAGTCAAAGAACAAATCAGAAGACTATGTCTAACAGTCAAGGCCCGTCTTCCCAACAGCAGTGTTTTACCATATCTTAATTCAAAATATTATAGAAGGTACTAAATCTTGTTTTCATAGCACAAATAGCACCAGAGGAACTTCTGATCCAAAGTTTCTTCTCTTGAATAATGGTAAGTATAGAAAAGGTAAAGAGGTTCTGCTTCTGCCTTTAACCAGTTTTGCTGTATTTCAATGTAAAACATGAGAACCCTTATCATCTGTAAGTTGGGAAATGCCAGTATATAAGCACTTTCTAGAAACACTTTCTGTTTCTAGAGCATGACTTGTATTATACTGCAATGTACATGCACTGCATTTTGCAATGCACACAAGAGTGAACAATTTATAAAATTACCCCAAATGATGTACGAGTAGATTAGAAAGTCACAAAAATCTGTTTCACAGTTTGATGCAGCAAGGCCTTTTTGTTGATAACACTGCAAGATACATCATTAATCAAAATGCCACAATTAGCCTGTGCTTTTTCATCATTCACAGGAAAAGAGTTGTATTAATTTTCTACCAAGTCCTCGATTTGTTTTCCTATATCTTCACTTTGTACAATCGCTCTAGAGAATCCTGCTATGGCATTTTTACTTCTGCATACTAGCCATCCCGCTCTGTACAAGATTTAATGGAACTGTGTCTTCTCTGATTTATTAACTAGATTCAAGTGAAGGCCATTAATCAGGAGTTGAGAGATATCCAAAGAATTTGGACAATCTGTACGCATAGCACATCCTGAGGAATAATTTGAAAGAACTGTAATTCATTTCAGCACTCTGTTTTGAAAGATGCATAATGTCCAGGTTTCAAACAGTGGCTTGGAAAATGGCAACGAGAGTCCTGCTGGATGATGATGATGAATAGGAGTGTTTTTCTCTTTGTGGATTTTCTCGGATAGTTGCCTGTAGGTCAAAACTCTTTGAAGCCAGGTGGCTTTGTTTAACCTATGAAAGATTCTACTGTTGCCTTTTCCATGGATATTTTGTGAGAGTGTCTTGCTATAAAAGTACTGGAACAATTTGTCTAAAGACCAATTTTCTAAAGATGAGAACTGTCAGCCAGCTACCTTGACCAACAAATTAGTCCATGACTTCAGGCACTCTTGTCTCAAATGCTTAGTTGTTTTGCAGTCTTCTGCATTTTATAATTTGATGGACTAGCTTTAACCAAAACATCATGAAAGAGTTTATAAATGCAAAGTATGATTTTTGGATGAATGATAGTCTGATTGCATTTAGCAAAGAGATCTTATTAAATCTAGGGATCTTGCATCACCTTTTTCTTACCTCAGCAAAAGATGTAAACACTGCTCACATTTGAACAAAATTTTGGAGGTTTCTGACTTTGTAATGATTGTTTAAAAACTGCAAATTCTAGCTAGCTTCTTCAAACCACATCGGTTTTGTGGTAGTAACAACTGCTACTGATTATGATTTTCATAGGTAGACATAGAACCTCTCTCTCATTGGCAGCACAGTTAAATTGCCTTTCTGCAAAAGACCTGTCATCTGATAAGCTTCCACACAGATGAAAAATTCCATTCCAAATTCACTGCCAACATCTCAGTTCAGAATATTAGCATTCAATGCATGCCTTGTGAAATGTAGCCTGACTTATGCCAAAAAAACACCCTTTCCTGTAGACGCCATCCTTTCTGTCAAGGAGCTGATTTAGTGCATAGGACTATTTGGTTTCTCTATGCTTTTTCTGTTCAGATCAAGGCTTGCTCCAGCTTTTCTCTTTCCCATGCCATGGAAGAAATCTGGTTCGTCCTGCTTTGGTCTAGTCCAGATGTTGTTCCTTTACTTACATTTTCATACTTACATCTCTGAATGTCATCTTCTTCCCCTGTCTACAAAGTCAGGCACAAGCTACTCCATAACCAAGCAGTGTTTCTTCCTGTTCGGAAGACTATATAGGCTTTGCCCAGGTTTATAACTATTTTCCATATATAGTTTCAGTTGTATATAAAACTCAAATTGCAAATTAAAGCTGTAAGGCCTTTACTGAGGACATAGCTCATCTCTGGTTTCAGGCTACCTCTAAGTGTTCAAAACTAAAACTGTTTAACCCAAGCATGCAAACAGGATGAGACATAATTTATTTTCCCAAAATTATTATGATGGATAGCAAAGGATACTAAAGTCCCAAATTTTCATTTTCTTTAAAGTTATAGAAAAGAAAAACACCCACCTACTCTCATGCAACTGCTCTCTTGCCATCCAGTTTCATCACTCAGGGGACTTCCAAGGCTGAGTTGGAACACTAGTGCATAGTGCTTATATAATGGAAATTCAGAGGTGGCCAAAGCTAAGCCATACTGTGAAAATAAAGGACCTGCTAAAAAAATCACATGCAGTAAAGTGATGTAACAGAAGCGGCATGACTTTCTCTTTTTTTGCAGGATACTGGCCAACAAAAATGAAATAATGAAGTTTTTCTGAGGTTGCCATAGTTACGCTCTGGACAAAAACAGAAACTAAACATAGTAACTTAAGGGAAGTTTGGTGTGAAGTCTTTTTCAGTAATGAGTTGGTAAAATAACATTTTCCATAGTGGAACTGAGAAAAAAGTTTAGATTCAAAGTGCTGATCTAAACTGTAACTGCTTCTAATTTTGGTGGCCAGCCTGAGATTTTGTGAGATGCTTCTAACTAAAACAGAGCAATCGTAATTATCTGTTCAAGTCACCATTTCCTGTATCTTGACACTGACTTATCTAATGCTTTCTGATGGAAAGCTCACACCTCGTAACTTATTTGACACATTAGCGGATCCCACATGCTGTCTCCTGACAGAAGGAGATTGATATACATTATAGACTTTACACATTTGTATAAATGCAGGCAAATTAGACAACTGTTGTTCACCATATGATGTGGCTCACATCTTACTCCCACAAAATAAAGGATGTTAGGCCTTGTACCTTGTGAAAGAAGAGCATCTAAAAGAGAAAGTCTCTTCAGAACTGTCAGAATCAGCTATCTGACCCAATGTAACATAATGTTGAGAGATGTGCCTAACCCTGCAATGCCCTGCAACACCCGCAGTAGCTGTGTGGTAGCCACTACTTGCTGTAAAGAGGAAGCAAAAGGCAGCAAGAATTATAAAGATCCTTTTAGGACAGGACTAGCATATTAATTTCTGGCTTTTTTTCCCCTTTCTCTCTTAATTTTCCTCTACTTCCTGTTTGAAAACTCATGGTCCTGAATCCTAGATCTTTTGCTGCAGGTTAAGGACCTAAAGGTGACTGAGTGGTTTCCTGGTTTCCAGATGAACTCTGAAGCTAGCTTGAATTACAGGCTAGAAGTAAGCCTTAGGTTACAAAACGGAGTCCCTTACCTTACCATTAGAAAACAGGATAGATAAAAGACAGAACAGTAGATTTTTTTCCCTCTTTTTTTTTTTTTTTTTCCTCTGCAAATCTGTTGGACATAAAACGCTGAACTGGTCTCTTCTGTCTCAGTTATAATTTTATTTGTAGTGGATCTACCATGTATCATTTTCTCTGTCTAGCTAAAAAAAAAAGCACTGGTGTATTTTGCCATTCCAGAGGAAACAATTTAAATAATTCCTTATCTGCAAGCACTGCTGTGTGACCATATCCTTTATTTCTTTTTTTATAAGGTTAGCAAGCTTTATGCATCCAGAACTTCAGAGCTGTTGTTTTGCAGTAAGTCAGGTTACACTAATTAATTCAAAGAACTAAGGATACGAATGTGAATAATCTTAAAAATAATAGAATTAAAAGGATTATTACATAAAATAATTAATTATGAATTAGATTGTCAATTAATTAGAGGATGATACAGCTGATTCGGTATTTAAACTATCCAAGCTGAGTAATCTGGAGAAACAGATTTCTGTGTCAGACCCGAATAATCACAGAGCAGTGCTTGGAAAGGACTGTTTCTTACTGAAAGGCAGGATTAGCAGTGTGTAAACTATTCTTGAGAGATGTCCGCTAGCCATTTCTTAAAAAATCATTAATGTTCTCCTCAACTCTCACAGGCAATCTCTTCCACTGTTCACTATCCTAACGACATTAATTTCATGAGAGGCAATCTGAGCCCGTAAGAATAAATTATTTCCCCTGTCTTCGCAAAAGCCTGTGATGTTGTGGACAGCTATCATCACCTGCGTTAGCCTTGGCTCCATCTCTTTTACTCTTTACTCTTACTTGCAAGTAAGAGTAAAACTTGTGTTTGCTGGACCTTATTGCCTGGCCTGTGCCTCTCACCTGGTGCATGCTATGGTACACGGGACTGCATGCCACCTTGCCATGCAGGCACAAACAGCAAGCCTCCAAATTTGGGGTTGATCACCCTTAGGTGTTTTCCTGTGGCCACAAATGTACATAATGAAGGGATGCATGTTTCAGCAATGAAGGCAATCTGACAGACTTCTTCTCACTTTTCTTGTTCTGTCCTATATTTTGTCTTCTTTGTTCTACAACTACTTGTCGGGATGTATGGAAGAAGAGAACTGACTCAGGGTGAAAATAATCTGTTTTGGAAGCGTCTCATGAAATAACATCCATTTGAAAAGCGATAACAGTGCCAAACTTGGAGAGGAACTGAAGCTATTTACAAAATATTTCATCCATACAGAAAGTGATTTTCTTTTTATTAACTGCAAGAGTGTAAAGGATTTGTACAAGAAAAGTGAAAGACAGAAATGGAAAATGAATCATGGAGTATAATTACCAATTATCACTGAAGCATTACAGGTCTTGGAGCCACCAAGCTTTATATGTGTTTGCCTGGGGTTTTCCCAGCAGCTTATAAATATTTCTTCAAAAGGTGTTTCCACAAAACTGCAGCATCTATGTATATTAAATCAAGGTCTTAAAGCACAAATATCTGATGAAACTATATTGAGAGATGCTGAAGAAGATGAAGGCACCACAGACCCTGGCAAACTGTCAACAGTATGAATAGCATTTAGAATCGTTGTAGCTAAAGGCTATCAAAGACGTCTCCAGTAATACAGAAAAAAATCCCCTTCTGCTTTGCTTTTTTATATAATCTTAGCTCCTGATTCAAATCAAATTAGTAAATTCCAGTAATGTCACTTAATCATACTGGTTTGAAATTTCATGTAGTTTTTTTCCTCATAAATTCAATTTATCAAATTCACTTATCATTTTCCATATCATCATACCAACCACTGCCCTTAGAGGAAAAGAATCTTTTTCCAAGGCAGAGGTGTTTTTTGTTGTTGTCTTTGGTGTGTTTTTCTAATACTGAGATAAATTAGAAGAGACAGAGATGGTGACATCCAGGAGGAAATTTACTCTTGTAAGCCTGTTTTCTCTGGAAGGTGCCCAGAAAACACAGTGACAAATGAAACAAAACCAAAATATTAGGAAGAAAGAAAAAGAAGAGGAGAAAAATAGAGACAGACAAAGTGTGCATAGACTTGAAAAGATTTGAGCATTGTGTTCTAAAAAAACCTTTAAAACGTTTCAAAGTGAAATAAATTAATAAAAGGGAATGACATTTTTCTTTTTGCTTGGCGAAGATTTCTCAGAAATATTTTTGACCTCATTATCATTTGTCATTTATTAATGCCACTGAAACATCTCTGGCTCCAACCGAAATTTACACCCATGTGGGCAAAAAAAAAAAAAAAAAAAAAAAAAAAAAGAAAAGCAAAAGCTCCCAATCACTCACCTATTATAATAAATGACATATATGCCTCTAGCTATTTTTGCAGATCCTGGATGAATCTCTGAGGTTAGCAGAACATTCCCCATTTTACATATTTTAAGTGAATTGGACGAATTTAATAGGATCATAGAATCATAGAATCATAGAATGCTTAGGGTTGGAAGGGACCTCTAGAGGTCATCTAGTCCAACCCCCCTGCACACGCAGGGTCACCTAGAGCACGTGGCACAGGACTGCGTCCAAGTGGGTTTTGAAGATCTCCAGAGAAGGAGACTCCACAACCTCTCTGGGCAGCCTGTTCCAGTCTGTCACCCTCACTGTTAAAAAAAAATTCCTTAAGTTCCTGTGGAACTTTTGGTGCTTCAGTTTCTGGCCATTACCTCTAGTCCTATCAGTGGCCACCAGTGAAAAGAGACCAGCACCATCCTCTGCACTCCCTCCCTTGAGGTACTGATATACACTGATCAGGTCCCCTCTCAGCCTTCTCTTCTCCAGGCTGAACAGGCCCAGCTCCCTCAGCCTCTCCTCGTAGGGCAGATGTTCCAGGCCCCTGATCATCCTTGTGGCCCTGTGCTGGGCTCTCTCCAGCAGCTCCACATCCCTCTTGCACTGTGGAGCCCAGAACTGGACACAATACTCCAGATGTGGCCTCACCAGGGCTGAGTAGAGGGGCAGGATCACCTCCCTCGATCTGCTGGAGACGCTCTTCTTAATGCACCCCAGGATCCCATTGGCCTTCTTGGCCACGAGGGCACACTACTGCCTCACGATCAACTTGTCGTCCACCACGACAGCCAAGTCCCTCTCTGCAGAGCTGCCCTCCAGAAGGTTGGTCCCCAGCCTGTACTGGTGTCTGGGGTTATTCCTCCCCAGGTGCAGGACCTTGCACTTGGCCTTGTTGAATTTCATGAGGTTTTTCACCACCCAGTTGTCCAGTCTGTCCAGGTCCCTCTGGATGGCAGCGCAGCCCTCTGGGGTATCAGCTACTCCTCCCAGTTTGGTATCATCAGCAAACTTGCTGAGGGAGCACTCCGTGCCTTCATCCAGGTCATTGATGAATAAATTAAACAGGACTGGACCAAGGACTGACCCCTGGGGGACACCAATAGCTGCAGGCCTCCAACTAGACTCTGCACTGCTGATCACCACCCTTTGAGCTCTGCCATCCAGGCAGTTCCTAATCCACCTCACTGTCCACTCATCTATCCTACACTTCCGGAGCTTGCCCAGGAGGATGTTGTGAGGGACGGTGTCAAAAGCCTTGGTGAAGTCAAGAGAGACGACATCCACCGCTCTCCCCTCGTCTATCCAGCCGGTCATTTCATCATAGAAGGCTATCAGGTTAGTCAAGCAAGATTTCCCCTTGATGAATCCATGCTGACTACTCTTGAGCACTTTCTTGTCCTCCATGTGCCTGGAGACAACAGCCGGTATGAGCTGTTCCATCACTTTTCCGGGGACGGAGGTGAGGCTCACTGGCCTGTAGTTGCCTGGGTCCTCCTTCTTGCCTATTTTGAAGACTGGCGTGACATTGGCCTTCTTCCAGTCCTCCGGCACCTCCCCTGTTCTCCAGGATCTTTCAAAGATGATGGAGAGCGGCTTAGCTATGACCTCTGCCAGCTCATGCAGCACTCTGGGGTGCATCCCATCAGGGATCATGGATTTGTGGGTATCGAGGATCTCTGGGAAATGTTCTGCAAAAGTGGAATGAGCTGCAGAAGAAGAGAAATTTGAACAGACAGAAGAACAGAGTCTATCCGGAATCCCTGCTCACACCAACTATCCTGACAACTGCTAGGGCAAGGTGAGCAGCAAAAATGAGGTTGGCTCCAACACTGCTGCTATCCATATTAATGGGCACAGTGCTACTGGTGTCACTGGTGCTTGCTCAGGTACAGGCACACAAGGATAGCACCACGTGCGGATGCTGAAGGAGATCTGGATGCGCTGTATGCATATATCGGCTCTGACCACTGGAAACACAGCATTTTACTTACCTGCTTACTTCAGAAATGATATTTCAATGCTGGATAAAATGTTGGAGTTTTCTCATGAAAGCATGGCTGAGGTCTTTGATCCACAGTTCCTTTGTGAATTTTCTAAGCCAGATAAATCACTCATCAAATACTGTGAAACCTGCCCTAATAGAGAATGTTTCCTCTGTATTTTTGTTCTGTATGTGCAATAACCTCATTCTTCTTTTTTTTTTTCCCTCCTCTTCACACTCATAATTAAAGAAATTCCTCACTTCATCTGGGACACATCCCAGAATACAGGATTGGCCTTTCTAGCTCTTCTGCCATTTTCATGGAGAAGCTAACATTATTTCTGTAAGCAACTCCTCAGTGTGCCTGTTATTTTGTATTTTCTTATTTGTAAAAAATTTGTGTTTGCAACACACCACATTGTCTACGTTGAGATTCTCACAAGTGTTGCTGAGCTTCATGGAGAATTACTCTCCTATTGTATCCAAAACACTGACAGAAGAAGAGCCTTACTATCTTCAAATGGCAGCTAATATTTTTAAAAAATGTATTATTTTTAAAGTTTGGAGATGTTTTGGATTGGGAAGTCAGAAGAAAGGCAACAGAGAATAAAAAGACTTTCAGATAGACCGCCTAAAAATATTTGCTTTGATGAAAAAATATGGCTATCCCATCTAATGAAACATGAACAACACTCATCTAATGGAGGACTGAAGAAGTTTCTCCTAGTTTGGAAATAAGGGAGTCATGCTCTTTGCCTGGGAAGAGCAGAACAGCACTCAATGGTCTCTTTCAGACTCATTAGAACATAAGAGCTACATTAATAACAAAAGTCTTTACCATTTTCCTTACAAATAGCTTGTACCATTCCTTCTGATCCTCCTTAGACAAGTATGGCACCTCACACCTCAGGAGAAGCCAGGACTGGTATCTCTGGGTCTCACTAATGGTCCTTTACTTTTGAGTTTGCAAATAGGCATTTATTTTCTTTTTTAATAACTGTTAGTCTTACCAGCTTAAACAGAGAATCTGGTGACCAAGTTGGACTTTTTTCTTTTTTTTTTTTTGGGTATCCTGACACTATGGTCCTACAAGCCAGTATTGTGCAAGGTATGATACTCTTCACCAAATTTAGCCTCTTTCTGGAGGATACTAGAAAATGAAGTCTCCTGTGCAACTTGCCAAAAGTTTGGGTTTGGGTCTGTAGAGCTAAAGAGGGATGCTGCTTTTAAGTCCGCGATTGCAAACCTGAATTCACTCAAAAGGTTTGTCTGCTGTTCGAGAGATGCCAGTTGGTATGGATACCACTCAGAACAGAGTCAGGACAGAACCTCTGACAATTTCAACACATCAGGAAGGAGCTACAAGAACATGTTTAACCAAATGACTATCAATATTAAAAACAAAATGTAAGTTAAATCTCTATCTACTGTTTCTAGTAATATAGTCTGGGATATTTCCTTGGATAAGGCAAAGTAACCTTGGGATGCATACCAGTTAAAAATAAAGTTTTACAAACACTTTTAAATGTTAAATGCTTCCCATTACATGCTTTGTTCAAAGTACTTAACAGCTCTACAAGTCAATGTTGTAGCTACATCAGAACAAAAAAATCCTCAGAGAGTCAAGTGGGAAAATGCAGAAGTGAAAAGCACATCTGTCTTCTTTTAATTTCTCACCTGGGATCTGGATTTTCTAATTCTTCTTCTTTTTTTTTTCTGTAAGAGAAGGACCAAAAAAAAAAAAAGAGAGAGAGAGAATGGATTCTTCAGAAGCCTATGACTCCTTAAAACAAAAGAGCTTTTCTGTTTATGAATATACCTCCTTATCTGTGTCCAAGTATTAAAATAACAAAAGGTATAATATAATCTAAACCCATTTTTTGTATTTTCTGTGATACTCTGTCTGTTTAGGCCAGACATTGCAAGGATGGAAAAATAAAGAGATGCCAAGTGAAAAATATATTAAAATATAAGGTATTTTTATAGACTGTGGACTTACACAGCATATCTACCTAGTGTAATTTCTAACCACATATAAGAACAAATTAAGAAGTAGAAAAATACAGGTAAGTTCAATTACTTTTACAATTTGCCATAAAATACAGTAATATGGGATACTTGCATGTAAAATTAAAAATCTAAGCATTTGTTTTGGACTTAAATTCTTGTCAAAACAGGAAAAGTCACAAGAAAGAACCAGTTTTAATACATTTGCTACTTAAAATTAGTAATCAGAATTTGTAATTGACAAAATATCTTGTTCAGGCATTTTCAAAAAGAATCTATATTTGTTTAAAAAAACTCTGTTTAAGTTAAATAAATATGTAGTAATATATACATAAAAACTAACAATAGAGTCAGATATTCACAATTAGTTTCACTGTTTTCCCTAGGTTGAATACATCACTTTATATTTTCAGATCACAAATATCACTTTATATTTTCAGATCACAAATATTTGTTGATATTTTAGCACCTAAGGAATATTAGGAATATTTTATATATTTTAAAAATTCTTATGGAGTAAATTTTATATATATATATATATATATATATATATTCATAATATTACTTGTATCTACCTTCTGACAGCACTAGTCGTTTTTTTACCTCACTGTACATGTCATAACTGATGTCATGACTAATATTTTGTATTGATAACATGGAACTTCCATTTCAGTGCAGAAATTTCTCTTTCAATTTTTTATATAAATTTTATACTTTACGGATGCTGCTGCAAATACCATATTTTCTCCCACTTTGGGGAAGGGAAAATTGCTCAACTATTATTCAGCTCCTATTTGAGTGATTACTACAAATTTTTTGCTAGAATCCTACACATGAAAGATTGCATTCAGTGGATTTGTAGAGATTAATTCACATGAACCTCTAGTTAAAAATTTCCTCAGCAGTGTAAACACAAGGAAATCCGAACACCTTTAGAATAAAGGAATAAGTCACTTCAGAATGAACTCTTTTACCACGCGTTCTCTTACAGCATCAAATCCATGATGCACATATGAGTAAAACGTCATCCAAGATAGTACTTCATATTAAAAAAAACACATCTTAGCAGTAACTTGTGATTCAAATTTGTCATATATGTAGTTTAGTGTTTTGTGTCTCAAATGCCTGATCTCAGCACCCCTTTTCATGGGTTTTACCTAGTATGGTGGAAGAATATTCTACATTTAATAAATTAATCTCCTCAGTGTTTTCATAGAAGTTTCTTAAAAATCATAGAAACACACAATAATGACATAAGGAGTCTCATGCTACCCTCTACTGTGCAACCAGAGACATACAGGCACCGAAGAGTTCTTCTGGAATGTGATTCACTAGCATCAACACTATTTTAAAATGATCCATTTTGATGGATCAAACATTTTATGCTGAAGATGATTTCTAATTTTTACTTTTTTTCAATTATGTAGTATCATTTTTTAAAATATTTTGCTACTGTCAGAACCTCTCCCTCTTTACTCAAAAATACAATACTTATGAAGTCAATCATCACGAGTTTTCTTCTTGAACACTCTTCAGTTAGTCATTTTTTTTTCCAGCAAGGTTAGATGTTTCTCCTAGGAAGCCAGGACTGCAAGCTGGGACATAGCAGTTCAAGGTCTTGTTATTTACGCTCTGCAGCTGATGGTGACTCAGGTAGTAATGCTTTGCCACTTAGGTAATAATACTTTGTCACAAGCACCCATCATAAACTGGAAGTGCCTTGAGAAAGAATTAAGAGTATGGAAATAATGACACTGATAGTAGGGGTTGATTTACCACACCGTGTTCATTATGACGATATTCTCTGAGTTTATGATGTTGCTCTTATGACTGCTATTGTTTTGTTTTTTGACCTGTATTTTTTGGTGAATTCTGAAGCACCACGACTGTAGTACTTACTACTAAACTACTATTTGCTACTAAATTTATTACTGCTGCCTTACAGTTCTGTTGCTTGCGAGCTCTTTGCACTGTTTTATGTCTCTCCAAACAGGACGTGACTGGTCCCCGTGGCTGACTTCTACCTACTGCAAGGTATGTACTATATGTCCCATAGAGGCAGGAAACTGCACTCACCCACATTGTGAGAACCAAACATGAGGACAATTAGCACGCATTACCAGAGATGACTGCTGTTATTCTGATTCAGGTCAGCAAGGCCAAGCCCCTTCCTTGAAATCAGGACATAACCATCTAATTTTCAAATGCACGTGAGTTGTTAGTTAGGATTCATGCATGTGCACACAGCATAGAAACACAAATAACTGGGTGTGTAGGCTACTTGAGCTGTTTTTAATGAGGTGGGTGTGAAAGCTACTGTTTGTGTGCCATGTGATTTCAGGTGGTCGAGAACAGTCTTTCTAAACCAAAGTGTCTCAAAGGAAAAAACAGAATCTGGTGACATATTTCCTAGGTAATTATCTTTGATTTACCTCTGGAACTGCTACTTGGGAAGCACAGATAGCCAAACACCTGACGTCACATGCTAATAACTACAGTTTGCAACGCCACTGGACAAAGGCAGATCTTATCCATGCCATCCTCTTCCAATGCAGCAGATCTGCTAGGGTGATTTCTATTAACATACACTTTTTGTGTCTGTCTGTGTATGTCCTCACATCTTCTCTGAAGGTAGTTGGATTACTTTAAATCCCACTAAAGATAATCAGAGACAGGCAAAGGACAAAGGAATCTTTGCCACAATGTAGTATTTAAAATGCTCTTTGAGAACAAAAGATATACAAACAACACATTGCCTTGATTCATACGTAAGATAGCATGCTAACTGTGGAAACTATAATTAGAAACACTAGTTCTATGCACCCTCTTGTGAAATTTCTCTGTAATTGCACTGCCATAAATCCACAGAAAATCTGCAGGAGGGAAAATGGCTGTGGTATTTGCTTCTCTGATACTGGGCTGCATTAACGTGTCAGATGTGAACCTTGAAGGTCTAGTACTGTCAGCAGCTGCTGAACATAAAAAGAATTAGAAGTAGGGGGAGAACATTGAATTATTTAATTCAGTCTTTGGTATTTTGCTCCTGTCTGTGCCTGGCTTCTTCATCTCCTCAAAAGACAATTTAAACTCCACACACACAAACACAGATCCGCAAGATGAACATTATTAGCCATGTATTTATCTTTCAGAGGTGTCTGTCTCTGCTGTTTGAGAGATATAAAGACAAATAGGGGTCAATAGGGGTCCCAGGGGGCACACATTTGTCAATAGGGGTCCCAGGGGTCAGTCCTTGGACCCGTCCTGTTGAATTTATTCTTCAGTGACCTGGATGAAGGCACAGAGTGCTCCCTCAGCAAATTTGCTGATGATACCAAACTAGGAGGAGTAGCTGATACCCCAGAGAGCTGTGCTGCCATGCAGAGGGACCTGGACAGACTGGGTGGCGAGAAACCTCATGAAGTTCAACAAGGCCAAGTGCAAGGTCCTGCACTTAGGGAGGAATAACTCCAGGCATCAGTACAGGCTTGGGACTGACCTTCTGAAGAGCAGCTATGAAGAGAAGGAACTGGGCGTCATGGTGGACAACAAGTTGACCATGAGGCAGCAGTGTGCCCTCGTGGCCAAGAAGGCCAATGGGATCCTGGGGTGCATTAGGAAGAGGTAGGCCGAAGGAGGAGATCCTGCCCCTCTACTCAGCCCTGGTGAGGGGCCAGGCCGCCACATGTGGAGTGCTGTGTCCAGTTCTGGGCTCCACAGTACAAGACGGATGTGGAGCTGCTGGAGAGAGTCCAGCGCAGGGTCACAAGGATGATCAGGGGCCTGGAACATCTGCCCTGTGAGGAGAGGCTGAGGGAGCTGGGCCTGTTCAGCCTGAAGAAGAGAAGGCTGAGAGGGGATCTAATCAGTGTCTATAAGTACCTCAAGGGAAGGAGTGAGGAGGATGGGGCCTGCGTCTTCTCAGTGGTGGCCACCGATAGGACTAGAGGAAACAGCCACAAACTGAAGCACCAAAAGTTCAAGAGGATCTTAAGGAAATATTTCTTAACAGTGAGAGTGACAGAACACTGGAACGGGTTGTGAAGAGAGGCTGTGAAATCTCCTTCTCTGGAGATCTTCAAAACCTGCTTGGACACAGTCCTGTGCCACATGCTTTAGGTGACCCTGCATGTGCAGGGTAGTTGGCCTAGATCATCTCTACAGGTCCCTTCCAACCTTAATGATTCTATGATTCTAAATGTTGGATGCCTCAAGGTTATAAATCATTCCCAGTCCTTCTATTGACAATAACAGAATTCAAGCTTTAGAAAACTTTTCTTTTTTTCACCATTTTATCCACTTACTTACTCTTTCAGCCTCTTCAGATAGTCCTTTCCTGCCTCTGATGTGTTTCTCTCTCCACTTTTATAACTTTCCCTCCCTGACAGCTAAGATATTGTTAGGCCTTTCAGGGTTTGCTTGTTTGTTTTGTTTGTTTATTTTTCCTACATCATATCAGATCTCCCAAAGCAATAGCAGTCTCATTTCTGTCTTCTCTCCAGGCCAAATTTAAAGTTGGTAAAGTTCCAATGCAGCTATTTGATCTTTCATCCACCATTTTCTCAAACAAAAGTGGTATGTCTGAACCAAATGATTTCCTAAAGAACATAATGTAATAAGGAATCAAGGTCAGACATTTCATCTTTCAAGTAAAGCTGCTTATAAGGCACTGCTGGATTCCCACCACTGAAATTAAGCGGTTTTGCCAAAGGATACAAGCAAAATACATCTGGAAGGTAAGAGGAAGCTTATGTTGTAACACAAAGCACAGGAATTTTCCTACCCTCCTCCCCTGAGGAAGTCCCCAAGATGCCATAGGTGCAGACAGGGATGCTCCTGAGCACACTGCACTGTCAGCAGCAGAAGGGTGCAGGCAGCCGGTGGTATCCTGTGGTGAGGCTGCTCCATCTGTAGCAGCAGCACCTGCGGTGACCCAGGGCCGTTGTAGCCTGTGTTGGACCCCTTTGGCCCGCGATGTTTCCAGCCCCAGGTCTCTCCCCGCTGGTGAAAATATTCCTGCTTTTTCTGTACTTCCTTTCAAAATGACTCCTTCTCTGTTTCAAAAATCCTTTGGTCCCCAATTACTGATTTGATCTGTTGGTCATTTTCCTTTTTAATACGATGAGTTTTGGAAACAAACTCCCTGCTCCAGTTCTCACTCATATGCATTGTTTACACTCTGCTCTCTCAACAGCAGCTGTTTTGCCAAAAGTTGGGTGGGTTGAGCATCCCATTCTCTTCAAAATATTTGATATTACATTTCTAGTTCATTCATTACATTCAAGAAGGGCTTCTATAAATGCATCAGCAGCAAGAGGAAGACTACAGAAAATGTGGGCCTAATGGTGAATGAGTTGAGTGCCTTGGTGATGGAGGATGCAGAGAAAGCAGAGTTACTAAATGCCTTCTTCTCTGTCTTTACTGCTAAGGCTAGCCTCCATGAACTACAGAGCCCAGAGACAAGAGAGAGGACCAGCAGAGAGGAAGATTTTATGCTGATCAAGGAGGGTTGGGTTAAAGATTGGGTTAAAGGTAAACTGGCACCCATAAATCTATGGGCTAGATGGGATGCACCCAAGAGTGCTGAGGGAACTGGTGGGGGTTATTGCTCAGCCACTCTCCATCATCTTTGAGAGGTCATAGAGAGCGGGGGAGGTGTTGGGGCACTGGAAGAAAGCCAGTGTCACTCCAGCCTTCAAAAACGCCGGGAG